>NC_092194.1:22782797-22990297 GCF_043641665.1 Enoplosus armatus
GGACCTCCAGCCTCCTGACTGAAGCTCCTCTCTGCTGTTTGATTTCTCACTGACTCGACTTCAAAGCACCAACGTGACGCCTGACGTGTTAAAAGTTGCACTTGAACGCAGCACAGAGACGCCAGCTGATAGTCAGCTGACCTCCTGTCCTGAACCTCAGACCCTGTTCACACCTGGTATTAACACCCTGGGTGATCCGATCACAAGTGGACAGCTCTAATACCAGATGTGAACGCACCGGAGACGCATTGAGGACACATTGAGATCTGACCACTCAGACCACATTCGGAGGTGGTCTGGGCCACTTTGGACCGCCGGGAGGAGGAGGTTTATTAAAGCTTTATTTAAACTTTACAGCTAATAGACCGCTAGCTGCACGACTAACTGAGCTAATTAGCTAACGGCAGCTACAGTTAGCGGTTACTTTAGCAACAAGTAAAGCTATCTGTGCATGAGGAAACTCTACGTAAATCTCAGAGAGGTGAGGCAGAGTAGCCACAGGGCCTCAGAGGGAAAACAGAAAATATTTTCTCCAGAAAATAAGATCCAGTGTCACCAGAATCAGTGAAAAAAGTTATACGGTTGGGTTTTTGTCCAGTAATCGGTGAGGCCCGGCCCCCAGAAACATTTGTCTAATTCATGTCCCAGTTGTGGTCTGAAACAGTAAATCCATTCAGGTTACGATATTTGCATATTTGAAGTGAGATTTGATCACAAGTGGTCACTGGAGACGCATGTTAATACCAGGTGTGAACGGGGCCTCAGAGTCAGGAGAGAGGACCTGAGTCTGAAGACCCTGAAGTCCAGATCCATCCCACAGTGGACAGACAGTCTGGTCCTCCACTGTGTTTACCTGCTCTTCAGTAATCAGATTACAGTCGACTTCCTGCAGTAATCTGACTTTTTAATATCACAGAGAATAAAACTGAATGTGAAACTAGTTTCTGTCACGTTGTTCATGACGATCAAACGTTTCATCAGATCTATTTTCAGATCTTCATTCATATTCTGTTCCTCTGATGTTAACGTAGGCTATTGATTACCCGCAGCTGATCAACAGACACTCTAACTGGTCCATCACTGAAGTCCCTCTTCACACAGAACAACACCTCACTTTAGACTGTCCATTATTTTCTGACTGATCGATAAATCAGATGATTGATTGCAGCTCTCATCTGTGAGTCTGCTTCTATATTAAAGACAGACTGACCCCGCCTTCACCCCTGACCTCTGACCTCACACCACACACCTGAGTCACTCCGTCCCAGACGGGGTCAGAGAGGTCAGAGGTCATGAGACAGACAGGTCAGGACCTACCAGCTGTTTCCTGAGCAGCAGGATGTTCTCCTCCAGCAACTTCTCCTCAGAGCTCAGCTGAGCCTCCCTCCTCCGCTCCTCCTCCTCCGCCTCCTCCACCTCCCGGAGCTCCAGCGCGGCCCGGACCAGTACCTCCTGCCGTTGCCGGAGGTACTCCAGCTCCCCGAGCCCTGACACGGTGGCCTCCAGCCGTTCCCGCACGGAGCGCAGCCGCTCCGCCGCCTCCGCGTCAGCAGCGGCTCGGTCCCGGCTGCAGCGGCCGTCAGTGTCCAGCCTGGAGGCGGCGGACGGTAGCATCTCCTCTGTCAGACTCTCCGGTGTGACCTCAGGGTCTCTGCAGCATCAGGGTCCGGAGGATCTGCAGGGTCTGAAAAGCATTGTGCGGAGCGGAGCGCGGCGGGTCACCGTGAGGACGCTCCGCTGTAGAGAAGGCAGCAGGATCGGATCCGCTCAGAGGAATCACCTGGACACTCTCACCTGGATAAATTAACCCGGGTTAATAAAGGGTTAATAAACCGGGTAGACGGACCCGGTCAGAAAGTGAATCCAGACTGAGATCCTCAGACTGGTCTCCTCTGCAGCTCTCAGTTTCAACCGGTGGTCTAACGGTCCTGCGGACAAACAGGTAAAATGAATCCGGTAAATCAGTCCCGGGTCCTGTCAGGTAGATGTCCAGGTAAATCCCAGCATGCCCCGGGGCAGCAGCGGAGTCTAGATCAGTCAGAAAGAAGCGGAGAATCGAGGAGATCTCCGTCCTGCTGCCGCTGCTCCAGAAGCTTCGTCCAGACTGACCGATAGCATCACAGCGGCACCGAGTCCGGTAAGCCCCGCCCCCTCCACGCTGTCTGACAGACCGAGTGTGTGTGACGTCAGCAACAATGAGGACGTGCAGTTCCTGTAGACACCTTCAAAATAGTGAGAACAGAGTAAAGGTTCTTTCTTTCTGTCTGGAGACGAAAAAGAGATAAAACGTGTACTGTACGTGTACTTAGGCTAAGTACATTTCTGAGGTACTTGTGTTTTACTTGATTATTTCCATTTTATGCTACTTTAACTTCTAATGCACTACATATATCTGACAGATGCAACAAGTGATCTGACACAATCCGCTAATTACAATCCAATAATGTATATTGATAATGTATAATATTCTGCATAAGGAGTACTTTTACTATTGGTACTTTAAGTATATTTTGATGATAATACTTTTGTGCTTTTAATTAAGTTCATATTGAATGCAGTACTTTTACTTGTAACAGAGTATATTCTACACGGTATTACTACTTTAATTCGACAAGTGATCAATTCACACACAGGTTCATGTGGTTTTCATATTTCACAGGTGAAAACATGTCACGTATGACACGTATTTTGTTTGTTTGATACTGTCTCGTCAGTTTTTTGATCATTCACATAATTCAGTTGTAGTGTAGTTTCTCTGCATTGGATTGTCTAAATATATTAAAATGTTGTGAATAAAACAAAACAAACAAGAAACTTGACATTTGACTTGTTGTGAGTTTTTACAGCCCAACACTTAGTTTGTAGTTCAGTGACAAAACGAAAGCAGATTATTTTGGAGGGCAGATTCACACACTTTCCGGTCTGATTGTGTTAACTTGTGGGAACTTGATGCTCCGCCCCTCAAACCCTCCTCCTCTCTCAGGCCTCCGTCAGGTCCTAAAGCCCTCCAAATGAAACCCAACCTTTAATATTTGTATCAAACCTTCACTGACTCATATTTTGCTCACATATTCGTTTATATGTTTGGAGTTGCAGGTTTTAATATTTAATTTGATACAATTTTAAATCAATATTATAATAATAATAAATATATAAATCCTGGACAAATTAAATAAAATGAAAAATATTATTTGTGTCTTAATAATAATATTTGTTCAGAATAAATGATAAAAACATGTTGAGTCACTTTCAGTCACTGCTACCATCACTGCTACCGTCACGTTACATTTCTATCATCATGTTACACTGCTACCATGATGTTACACTGATACCATCACGTTACATTTCTACCATCATGTTACACTGCTACCATCACGTTACACTGCTACCATGATGTTACACTGATACCATTACTGCTACCATCACGTGAGACTGCTACCATCACTGCTACCATCATGTTAGACTGCTGCCATCACGTTACACTGCTACCATCACGTTACATTTCTACCATCACGTTACACTGCTACTATTACGTTACACTGCTACCATCATGTTAGACTGCTACCATCACGTTACACTGCTACCATCATGTTAGACTGCTACCATCACGTTACACTGCTACCATCACGTTACATTTCTACCATCATGTTACACTGCTACCATGACGTTACACTGATACCATCACTGCTACCATCACGTGACACTGCTACCATCACTGCTACCATCACGTTACATTTCTACCATTATGTTACACTGCTACCATGACGTTACACTGATACCATCACTGCTACCATCACGTGACACTGCTACCATCACTGCTACCATCACGTTACATTTCTACCATCATGTTACACTGCTACCATGATGTTACACTGATACCATCACTGCTATCATCACATTACATTTCTACCATCATGTTACACTGCTACCATGATGTTACACTGATACCATCACTGCTATCATCACATTACATTTCTACCATCATGTTACACTGCTACCATCACGTTACATTTCTACCATCACGTTACACTGCTACTATTACGTTACACTGCTACCATCACGTTACACTGCTACCATCATATTATACTGCTACCATCATATTAGACTGCTACCATCACGTTACACTGCTACCATCACTGCTACCATCACGTTACATTTCTACCATCATGTTACACTGCTACCATGATGTTACACTGATACCATCACTGCTATCATCACATTACATTTCTACCATCATGTTACACTGCTACCATCACGTTACACTGCTACCATCACGTTACACTGCTACATCACGTTACATTTCTACCATCACGTTACACTGCTACTATTACGTTACACTGCTACCATCACGTTACACAGCTACCATCATATTAGACTGCTACCATCACGTTACACTGCTACCATCACGTTAGACTGCAACCATCATATTATACTGCTACCATCAAATTAGACTGCTACCATCACGTTACACTGCTACCATCATATCACATTTCTCTCACAGCAGCAATGCCTGACCAACTACACTTTGCT
Organism: Enoplosus armatus; assembly: GCF_043641665.1. Taxonomy (NCBI): domain Eukaryota; kingdom Metazoa; phylum Chordata; class Actinopteri; order Centrarchiformes; family Enoplosidae; genus Enoplosus; species Enoplosus armatus. The sequence goes on from NC_092194.1 coordinate 22,787,328, forward strand.
ATGATAACATGACAGACAGTGCAGGTCATCCCTCAGCAACCATATGATAACATATCATAACATCTTCCATCTTCTCACTGAGAGGATTTTAAGATGAAGACGCGTTGCCATGGTGACACACACACAGTGAGCTCTACCCTTTAATAAACTCTCCGCACTAATAACTTGATAACTGATGTTTCCACTGAGCTCAGTGGTGACGTGCGTGTCTGCATTCATATGATAAACTACACACACACACACACAGACTGTCAATTTTATTTATATAGGCCAATATCACAAACACCCTCTGTGTGTGTGTGTGTGTGTGAGTGTGAGTGTGTGCCGCTGACTTCTGTTTAATAATCTGAAAGAGGAGACAGACCTAATAGACTTGAACCTTGAGAGGTTTTACTGTAAAAACACAAACTCATAAAGATCACAAACAGGAGAACATTTCTTCTTGAATATTTTAGTTTCTCTGTTAAACCTGCAGCAGCTTCATACGTCTGATCTGAGAACAGTTTTCTCTGCAGCATGAACTCCTCCAGCTTCTGGTGGAGGTTTATTTTCCTCCGTCAGCTGCTGAAGAATTGATAAAGAAGAAGAGACAGAAACAGAGAGAGGGATGAGATAAAAAGAGAAAATCACTTGTTTGTCTGTTTTCATTTTATTTTATTTACCTATTTGTCAGATTGGTTCTGGAGCGAGACATCGAAGACTTTCAAAAGATAAAACAGGAAAAGCTGCGACGAGATGTAGAGATTCTGTTGTCTTTCTCTAAACTGAATCTCTTTGGGTTTGGACAGCTGGTGGGACATTTGGAGACGTGTTGGACTCTCAAAAACAAGTTTAGTTCTTTAAAAGAAACGATTCATGTGAAACTGCTCACGGTCACATTCAGATCATGTGATCTGATCTGATCTGGGATCTGAACACATGAATCTGTGAAGTCAAAGATTGAGGACAGAAACAAAGAGCTGCAGAAGGACAGCGAAGACAACAAAGATAAAGTAGATAAAGTATTCATGAAGCTTTCTGTATTTCCACCGAGAATCAAACAAAGAGCTTCGCCTGCTGCAGTGTCGAAGCTTTTAGGTGCTGCTGATATTTATGGAACTTTAATGCACACAGGAAACCACGGGAGACACCACCAACTACACCACCAGTTACACCACCAGTTACACCCCCAGTTACACCACCAGCTACACCACCAGTTACGCCATTGGTTACACCAGTTACACCACCAGTTACAGTATCAGTTACACCACCAGTTACATCATCAGTTACACCACCAGTTACACCCCTAGTTACACCACCAGTTACATCATCAGTTCCACCACCAGTTACACCATCAGTCCACCAGTTAGTCTGGACGTACAGATGTAGAAACATAACAGCTGCAGACTTTCGGTATGTTCATTAATGATGAGATGATGACTAATAATAGTAATAAACTGATGTGTGTTTGATGTGTGTGGGTCCGCAGGCCTGAGATCAGCTGATTGTCTGCAGCCAATCACAGTTTAATCCTTTGCCTGAGAATATTGATCATCAGACAGACACACAGATCTACAGAGAGCTGATCAATCAGTCTGATCAATACAGACAGACACACACCGTCTGTCTGTTTCCCATCACACTGCTGCTGATGAGAGCCTGTGGACTCAGACTGTGTGTGTGTGCGCTCTGTTCAGTCTCTCCTGCTGCTTCTTTAATCCCACTTCCTGCTTATCATCCTCTTATCTACACACACTCTCTCTGAGTGTGTGTGTGTTTCTGCCTCACTAACAGTTTTTCCAGAGTGTGCTGATATCAGCTCTGTGTGTGTGTATGTAGGTTATGATCCCACAGTTTTGACTTGCAGGCTCTCAGGTCATAAGAATAAATTATTTTTTACAGCAGTGAAGATTAGAAGAGCTAACTAACTAGTGGCAGCTACACTTAGCAGCAATAAAGCTTTCTGTCCTCAGGAAACTAAGAGAGTTGAGGCAGAGCAGCCAGAGGACATCAGACTGCGTCTCCTTCATCCACCAGAATCTGTTTTGCCTGTTGTGGCGTCTTCTTCGTCTTGTGCGCACGTCTGCTCACACAGAGGACGTCAGTTGAGTAGGCGGCCCTTCAATGTGGCCCAGGACACATTCGCATACACACTGCTAAAAAAATGTGGCCACATGTGGCCCAGACCACATTCGGAGGTGGTCTGGGCGATCGGATGTCAACGCGTCTTGGGTGCATTCACACCTGGTATAAGAGCTGTCCACTTGTGATTTATGGTGCATGTTAATACCAGGTGTGACAGAGTGTGACCCGGTTCTGCCTCCTGAACAGCCGGTTAATGTCCCTCTGCAGGATGGAGAGAGTCTGTGGTGAGGGAGGAGGGGGCCTCTGAGGAGGGCAGTTGTGGAGAGGTGGGGGAGGTGGAGCTGGTCGATGTAGTCTCGGGGGACGGTGTCAGGACTGTCTTTCAAAGCGCTAGTAGTAATGTGGAGTTACTTCCTGTTATTGTTTCACTTTAAAGTTAAACACACGTTAATGAAGAATTTCAAAATAATTGAAGATTAATTTAATAATCAAAAACAAATCACCTGATTGTTGCGGCTCTTCATGACATCACTATTTAAAAATGACCAAACAGCTGAAAACAGACATAGATGAATTAGTTCAAGGACTGCTCTGTATAATGTAATACAGCTGTGGCCAAAAGTCTTGAGAATGACACAAGTATTGGTTTTCACAAAGTTTGCTGCTTCAGTGTTTTTAGATCTTTTTGTCAGATGTTACTGTGGTATACTGAAGTATAATTACAAGCATTTCATACGTGTCAAAGGCTTTTATTGACAATTACATTGAGTTTATGCAAAGAGTCAATATTTGCAGTGTTCACCCTTCTTTTTCAAGACCTCTGCAATTCGCCCTGGCATGCTGTCAATCAACTTCTGGGCCACATCCTGACTGATGGCAGCCCATTCTTGCATAATCAATGCTTGAAGTTTGTCAGAATTCGTGGGTTTTTGTTTGTCCACCCGCCTCTTGAGGATTGACCACAAGTTCAAGTGGGATTAAGGTCTGGGGAGTTTCCTGGCCATGGACCCAAAATGTTTGTTCCCCGAGCCACTTCGTTATCACTTTAGCCTCATGGCGAGGTGCTCCATCATGCTGGAAAAGGCATCGACCGTCACCAAACTGGTCTTGGATGGTTGGGAGACGTTGCTCTCGGAGGATGTTTTGGTACCGTTCTTTATTCACGGCTGTGTTCTTAGGCAAAACTGTGAGTGAGCCCCTCCCTTGTCTGAGAAGCAACCCCACTCATGAATGGTCTCAGGATGTTTTACTGTTGGACTGACACAAGACTGATAAAAAGAGAAAATGACGTTACCCCAGTCCTCAGCAGTCCAATCCCTGGACCTTCTGCAGAATATCAGTCTGTCCCTGATGTTTTTCCTGGAGAGAAGTGGCTTCTTTGCTGCCCTTCTTGACACCAGGCCGTCCTCCAGAAGTCTTCGCCTCACTGTGCCTGCAGATGCACTCACACCTGCCTGCTGCCATTCCTGAGCAAGCTCTGCACTGGTGGTGGTGCCCCGATCCTGCAGCTGGATCAACTTTAGGAGACGGTCCTGGCGCTTGCTGGACTTTCTTGGGCGCCCTGAAGCCTTCTTCACAACAACTGAACCTCTCTCCTTGAAGTTCTTCATGATCCGATAAATGGTTGATTTAGGTGCAATCTTACGAGCAGCAATATCCTATATACAGCCTGTGAAGCCCTTTTTGTGCAAAGCAATGACGACTGCTCGTGTTTCCTTGCAGGTAACCGTGGTTAACAGGAAGAACAATGATTTCAAGCACCACCCTCCAGTCTGTTATTCTAACTCAATCAGCATGACAGAGTGATCTCCAGCCTCGTCCTCGTCAACACTCTCACCTGTGTTAACGAGAGAATCACTGACATGATGTCAGCTGGTCCTTTTGTGGGGGGGCTGAAATGCAGTGGAAATGTTTTTTGTGGGATTAAGTTCATTTTCATGGCAAAGAGGGACTTTGCAATTAATTTCAATTCATCTGATCACTCTTCATAACATTCTGGAGTATATGCATCATAAAAACTGAGGCAGCAGACTTTCTCAAAACTTTTGGCCACGGCTGTATATCATATTGTATTTATATTCTGTTTTTGTTGCTGACTCCTGAAACACTGACTGAGTTTAAATTTGACACCAGAATAAATCAGACACTTGAAACAAACTCATTGAATATAAAAGTTTATTAAAGTGTTTATTTGTTTTATTTCTCCAACAGTTTCATTCAGTGTTCATTTATCGATCAGTTATGATCAGCTTGTGTGTGCCTTCAGTCAGCTGACCGGAGGTCAGAGGTCGCAGGTGAGTGACTAACATGAAGTCATGAAAGAGACATTAGAGAAAATAAAAGTTAGAAACGTGTTTGCTGTTGAAGAGGATGATGAAGATAAATCTCTCTGTGTGACATCCTCAGGTATCCTCTGACATCATCAAATCATCATCAGCCAGTTAAAATACTTGATAAAATAAAGATGTCTTGACTCAGTTTCTCTTTTCTCTCTAGAAAATGTCGTTGGTGGTGGAGTCTGTATCTGCTGCTGCAGCACTGACCTCCTCCTCCATCACTTCCTCCTCCTCCTCCTCCTGCGGTCTGATGGAGGGCAGATGAACTTCCATCCTTCTGGTTCCAGCTGGAGGAACAAATACAACTCATCAGTTATGGTTTTGTGTTTTCTACAGTTCAGTGTGATTTACATTAGTGACATGAGATGAACTAAGAACTGAAGTATTTTAATTAATTAACATTCATCAAGTATCAACGTCAAACTTTTACTGGTTCCTGCTTCACAAACGTGAAGTTGAACTTGATTTTGTTTAATGATTATCTGGCTGCTGATTTGAGATGATATGTGTTGAAGAGAGGAACTCGTCATCAGCTCTCACCTGCAGAACCTGCTGGCTGAAAACATCCTGTATGTGATCATGTAGATGTTATATCGAACTAATTATCATTAACATATTACAACATTTTAGAGACCAAATTAGAATCTGTTGATAGTTCAGTCGATAGTGACAATAATTGTTATAGGTTATCTGTATGTTTTAGTGGATCCTTGAGAGCAGCTTGAATGTGTATATTTAAAACACTAATGTCTGAGCTGACAGTGTGGCGCTGTCTCTGAGTCTTAATAGTGACTTTCAGCTCCTTGTTTATCTGTTCTGCCTTACTCTCATCAGTTTTATTATTTTCATCTGACTGAAATCATTTCACTAAGCAGATATTTCTGCCTTCAAATAAAAACCTCATAACTCTCTCCTGTTGCTCTCCTCTCTCTCTGCGTCTCCATGGCAACACACTAACAATACATCCCTCTGTTAGCTGGTTGTCACGGTTACTGAGCTCGTTCTCATCACAGAGACAAAGATGAAACTGACAGACCTTCAACTTCACAAACACACAGTCAGACGTATGTAAACATGCTCTCTGATTGGCCGGTGAAGCGTGATAGTATACATGCCGGCAGAGACTTCTAACATGTTTCCATGACAACCAGAGAGCGTTCATTCAATAACGTTCACTCGCACGTTACCAAAACCAAATTATGATTTTATTATTTATATATCGCACCTGTGTGTACCTGTATATACCACACCTACATCTTGCCATATCAATACAAGACAATATACAGTTTCTGCTACACTTTAATAACCCTGTACATAATATTACATCTTTATGTCATTTTACTGTTTCAGGTCTAAAAAGTATAACTTTCAAAGTTTGATAATTACTGTGATACAACATGTTTACTGTGATATAACATGTTAACTGTGATATAACTTGTTTACTGTTTACTGTGATATAACTTGTTTACTGTTTACTGTGATATAACATGTTTGCTGTTCTAATATGTTTACTGTGATATAACTTGTTTACGGTGATATAACTTGTTTACTGTGATATAACATGTTTGCTGTCCTAATATGTTTACTGTGATATAACTTGTTTATGGTGATATAACTTGTTTATGGTGATATAACTTGTTTACTGTGATATAACATGTTTGCTGTCCTAATATGTTTACTGTGATATAACTTGTTCACTGTGATATAACATGTTTACTGTCCTAACATGTTTACTGTGATATAACTTGTTTACTGTCCTAACATGTTTACTGTGATATAACATGTTTGCTGTCCTAATATGTTTACTGTGATATAACTTGTTTACTGTGATATAACTTGTTTACTGTGATATAACATGTTTGCTGTCCTAATATGTTTACTGTGCTATAACTTGTTTACTGTTTACTATGATATAACTTGTTTACTGTGATATAACATGTTTGCTGTCCTAACATGTTTACTGTGATATAACTTGTTTACTGTGATATAACATGTTTGCTGTCCTAATATGTTAACTGTGATATAACTTGTTTACTGTTTACTGTGATATAACTTGTTTACTGTGATATAACATGTTTACTGTGATATAACTTGTTTACTGTGATATAACATGTTTACTGTGATATAACTTGTTTACTGTGATATAACTTGTTTACTGTTTACTGTGATATAACTTGTTTACTGTGATATAACATGTTTACTGTGATATAACTTGTTTACTGTGATATAACATGTTTGCTGTCCTAATATGTTTACTGTGATATAACTTGTTTACTGTTTACTGTGATATAACTTGTTTACTGTGATATAACATGTTTACTGTGATATAACTTGTTTACTGTCCTAACATGTTTACTGTGATATAACTTGTTTACTGTGATGTAACTTGTTTACTGTTTACTGTGATATAACTTGTTTACTGTGATATAACTTGTTTACTGTCCTAACATGTTTACTGTGATATAACTTGTTTACTGTGATATAACTTGTTTACTGTGATATAACATGTTTACTGTGATATAACTTGTTTACTGTCCTAACATGTTTACTGTGATATAACTTGTTAACTGTGATATAACTTGTTTACTGTTTACTGTGATATAACTTGTTTACTGTGATATAACATGTTTACTGTGATATAACTTGTTTACTGTGATATAACATGTTTACTGTGATATAACTTGTTTACTGTGATATAACTTGTTTACTGTTTACTGTGATATAACTTGTTTACTGTGATATAACATGTTTACTGTGATATAACTTGTTTACTGTGATATAACATGTTTGCTGTCCTAATATGTTTACTGTGATATAACTTGTTTACTGTTTACTGTGATATAACTTGTTTACTGTGATATAACATGTTTACTGTGATATAACTTGTTTACTGTCCTAACATGTTTACTGTGATATAACTTGTTTACTGTGATGTAACTTGTTTACTGTTTACTGTGATATAACTTGTTTACTGTGATATAACTTGTTTACTGTCCTAACATGTTTACTGTGATATAACTTGTTTACTGTGATATAACTTGTTTACTGTCCTAACATGTTTACTGTGATATAACTTGCTTACTGTGATATAACTTGTTTACTGTGATATAACATGTTTACTGTGATGTAACTTGTTTACTGTCCTAACATGTTTACTGTGATATAACATGTTTACTGTGATATAACTTGTTTACTGTGATGTAACTTGTTTACTGTCCTAACATGTTTACTGTGATATAACATGTTTACTGTGATATAACTTGTTTACTGTCCTAACATGTTTACTGTGATATAACATGTTTACTGTCCTAACATGTTTACTGTGATATAACATGTTTACTGTGATATAACTTGTTTACTGTCCTAACATGTTTACTGTCCTAACATGTTTACTGTGATATAACATGTTTGCTGTCCTAACATGTTTACTGTGATATAACTTGTTTACTGTGATATAACTTGTTTACTGTGATATAACATGTTTACTGTGATGTAACTTGTTTACTGTCCTAACATGTTTACTGTGATATAACATGTTTACTGTGATATAACTTGTTTACTGTCCTAACATGTTTACTGTGATATAACATGTTTACTGTCCTAACATGTTTACTGTGATATAACATGTTTACTGTGATATAACTTGTTTACTGTGATATAACTTGTTTACTGTCCTAACATGTTTACTGTGATATAACATGTTTACTGTGATATAACTTGTTTACTGTCCTAACATGTTTACTGTGATATAACTTGTTTACTGTGATATAACATGTTTACTGTCCTAACATGTTTACTGTGATATAACATGTTTACTGTGATATAGCTTGTTTACTGTGATATAACTTGTTTACTGTCCTAACATGTTTACTGTGATATAACATGTTTACTGTGATATAACTTGTTTACTGTGATATAACATGTTTACTGTCCTAACATGTTTACTGTGATATAACTTGTTTACTGTGATATAACATGTTTACTGTGATATAACATGTTTACTTTGATATAACTTGTTTACTGTGATATAACTTGTTTACTGTCCTAACATGTTTACTGTGATATAACATGTTTACTGTGATATAACTTGTTTACTGTGATATAACATGTTTACTGTGATATAACATGTTTACTTTGATATAACTTGTTTACTGTGATATAACTTGTTTACTGTCCTAACATGTTTACTGTGATATAACATGTTTACTGTGATATAACTTGTTTACTGTGATATAACATGTTTACTGTCCTAACATGTTTACTGTCCTAACATGTTTACTGTGATATAACATGTTTGCTGTCCTAACATGTTTACTGTGATATAACTTGTTTACTGTGATATAACATGTTTACTGTGATATAACATGTTTACTGTGATAACAGCACAAACAACGTGTAAGTTTCAATCTGTTTCTCCTCTGACCAACCACATCCAGCAGTGATGTCACGGTGTACTGGAGTACACCTTCACATCACTACCACCAGGTGAGAGGTGAAACAGAAAATGTATCTGTAACAATTTTCATAATCGAGTGTCATTTATCAATTTAAACCAGAATCATTTAAACCAGAATCATTCTGAAGATGTCACGTTGGACTGAGGGAACGTTTCATAGATCAATCAATCAGCTCATCGTGAAAATGATCAGTAGATCAATCAACAATGATAAGAACTGTCACTGCTGCTATCTGAGTCTCAGTCTGACGGCAGGAAATGAAGCTTTTCTTGTTTTTATTGTGATTGTATTAACACACACACACAGGCTCAGTCGGTCAGTGTAAACATTACCATGTATAGAGCTGTGGTGACAGAGCGGCTGGATGCAGTCAGTGTGGAGATGTTCACACACACACACACACACACACACACACGTGTTATGATTCTCTCACTGTGTGTGTGTGTGTGTGTGTTTGTTTAATTAATTATAATTACTAGTATTATTATTAATACTGTTGTATTTATTCTTTGTAACAAGTGCTTTTATATAATAAGGCTGAATATGAAGCGTTACTAAAAAACTCAGACATCAGTCTGAATACCTGAGCTTATTCTGTGAAACCAGTAAAACCAGTAAAACTGACTGGGAGAGTCTGCAGACACTAAGAAGAAGTCCTCAGTAGAGTTTAATGACAGACAGACAGACAGGCAGGCAGACAGACAGGCAAACAGACAGACAGACAGGCAGACAGACAGACAGGGAGACAGACAGGCAGGCAGGAAGACAGGCAGACAGACAGGCAGAAAGACAGACAGAGAGACAGACAGGCAGACAGACAGACAGAGACAGGCAAACAGACAGACAGAGAGGCAGAAAGACAGACAGAGACACAGGCAGGCAGACAGACAGACAGGCAGACAGAGAGACAGGCAGACAGACAGACAGAGAGACAGACAGGCAGACAGACAGAGAGACAGGCAGAAAGACAGACAGAGAGACAGACAGGCAGAAAGGTAGGCAGACAGATAGACATACAGGAAGACAGGCAGGCAGGCAGACAGTCAGACAGACAGACAGAGAGACAGACAGGCAGGCAGACAGACAGACAGTGAGTGGTGGAGACATGTCGCCCTCTGGTGGTCAGCTGCAGACTCTCTTCATTAGTTCCAGTGAAGGAGAGATGACCCACTTTAAAAGAAACTGTGAGCTTCCTACCTGTTAGTCTGTCGTACTGTCTGACCAGGACCTGAACACACACACACACACACACACACACACACACACACACACACACACAGTTAGTTTATTTCACTTCAGTGACAGAGTAGGCAATGTGTGTGTGTGTGTGTGTGTGTGTGTGTGCCTCACCTGTCCCACAGTGTGTGTGTTCTCCAGGTGTGGAGGGGGAGACAGCAACAGGTTGGTCTGGAGGTCAGAGGTCAGTGTACCGATTGGCTCCATCATCAGGTCGCCCACGGTAATAGAGGCCTGATTGGTTGCTTCAAAACTGACTTCCGACACATCTGGAAGAAACACAGATGGTGTGATGTCAGAGTGATGTCAGAGTGACCTGTGTATTTTGGGGTTAGAAGGCAGTCGTACCTGCACACTGACTGATCTGTCCAGGTGAGGAGGTTTGACCCTGCCGGGCTGCTGTGCTTGAGGGATTTGTAGTCCTGTGAGGTTTTGTAGTCTCATCGTTTGTCACCTCCCCCACACTCACTTCCTCCTCCTCCTGATCCCTCCCCCAGGAGCCCTGAGGACACAGCAGGTCAGAGGTCACAGTCAGGAGGAAGAGAGAGAGAGAGTGTGTGTGTGTGTGTGTGTGTGTGTGTGTGTGTGTGTGTACCTCTGGCTGTGGTCTCTCTCCTTTGTGTGTGTGTGTGACTCCCTGCTCCATCTTGGTCAACAGGGTCAGCAGGAGGTCGTGACCTCTGACCTGTCCCTCACTGGGGGGATCAAAGTCCTGGAGGAGGGACCGGAAGTGACAAAATAGTCAGACAGGAAATACTACAACTGAAGTAGTACTACCACTACAAGTGAAGTCAGCTGTGATCACTGAGGGACAAACTGATTAAAAACATGTTCCTCACCATCTCCTGCAGCTCCTGGAGAGAGCTGGAGAAACTGCAGACAGCCTCCTCCTCTGAGAGACAGGCAGGCAGGCAGGCAGGCAGACAGACGGACAGACAGACAGACAGACAGGCAGATTTATTAGTTTATAAGTGTTGACTAACTGTTTTATGTGAAATGTTTCTTGGTTTAGAGAGAAGATGAGGAGTGATGATGATGATGAAGATGATGAGGATACCTGTCATGGCAGCCAGCTGGTTGACACTGATGAGCAGTTCTCCCTCTGAGATGTGTTTGAGTGCTGCATCTGTCCCAGCTGTCACTGTGCTGCTGCTGCTACTGGAGCTACTGGTGTTGGAGTCCTCTGAGGAGCTGGAGGGGGGCGCTGGTCTGGGATCAGGACCAGGGGGAGGAGACAGGGAGGGAGCAGGAGGGATGGAGGGAGGAAGAGGTGGAAGAGGGGAGGAGAGAGGAGGCTCTTCCTCTGCTATTGACATCACCCTGCAGGAGGAGAGAGAGTCACCGTTAACTCTAAAATGACACATTAGGGCCTCCAGATCAGTCAGAAAGTGAGACCACATCAGACCTGTCCCGCTGTCCCCCTGTCCGCCTGTCCCACGGTCTCGTTGTCACTGGCTTTATACATTTTAGAACTGATATTAAAATATTATTACTACCCTAGATACATAACAGATCTCTTGAAGGTGTCTGAAGCCCAGACTGTCAGCTTCTGTGTCAACTTTAGAGAACGTTTGAGGACTCATTTTGTTTGTATGTTCGAGCTGCAACTAATGACTATTGTATGTGTACATACAGTGGCTGTGGGTGTGTAGCCACATGTTCCTCTGGTTTCTCCTCGTCCAATGGTAGCTCAGCGTCTCCCCAGGTGAGAGGGGGCAGGGCTTGATGAACAGAAGGAGGACTTCCTGCAGAGTGGGCGGGCTCTGGGCTGGGGGTGGGCGTGGCTACAGGTTCTGATGTCACACAGAAAGTCAGACAGAGAGAAAAGAAAAGTATAGTTACATCAGTGCTTAATATATATAATAAATGCTTTGGTACATTAGCAAAGTCTGGAGAAGTTTGTCGGGTAAACATAAAGATATTACAGCTACTAATGCTGATGCTACTACTGCTATTTCTAAAGTAAAACTACCTCTAGGACTGCTGCTGCTGCTACTTATGCTATTATGGCTTTTGATAATGCTACTATTGCATATGATGCTTCTGCTAATACTGCTACTGCGTATGATGCTACTGCTAATGCTGATACTGTGTATAGTTATTGTCTCGACTGCTATTCTGATGCTAATCCTGCTACTGCTACTACTGCTAATACAGCTACTGCGTATGATGCTACTGCTAATGCAGCTACTGCATATAGCTAATGTCTCGACTGTTAATCTGATGCTAACGCTGCTACTGCATTTGATACTACTGCTAATGCAGCTACTGTGTATAGTTAATGTCTCGACTGTTATTCTGATGCTACTGCTAATGCAGCTACTACATATAATTAATGCCTTGACTGTTATTCTGATGCTAATGCTGCTATTGCTAATACAGCTACTGCGTATGATGCTACTGCTAATGCAGCTACTGCTGTGTCAGACCTGCTGCTATGATTGGCTGAGGAGACTCCTCATTCAGCAGGCTGGTTGGTTCAGAGGGAGGGGGTGTGGTCAGGGGTGAAGTATCTCTGCTGGGCGAGGTCAGGCTAGGTGGAGGGGTCGGTACTGGTGTAGGAACCAGTGGTACCAGTTTCTCCTGGAACAGAACCAGAAGCAGGATTCAGACAGACTGAAGACTGAAGATTTTGAAGCTTTTGTTTGTCCAGAGTATTTGTACCTCCTGATGTGCTCCTGGACCTGGTTTGGGCAGCTCCAGTCCTGGCTTTGGTCCTGTCTCCAGTGTGTCTCTGTGTCCCAGCATCTGGGCAACGTGCTCTGTCAGGACCTCATTAACCAGCTGCCTGATCAGAGCCGAGTCCACCAACATGTTGGAGTCTACAAACAGCTGTAGACCTCCACCTCCTGCTGCCTCCACTGAACACACAACATGAACACCACATTGATCTAAAGTCCTCTTCACGCTGCAGTCGTCTATAATGTGAGTTTCTGCACTAACATAACACACCTGGCAGATATCCAGCATCTGCTATATTTTGAGCATTTTCATACAGCTGCTCACCAATGTCTGAGGTGATGCTCTGCTCCTCAGGCTCTGATTGGTCAGTGGAGTCGTTCTGGGCGGGGTCAGGTGGAGGGGGGCGGTACATCTCTGAGATCATCCTGGACATTAGCTGCTGCTCCACCCTGGACACAATAGAACCAAATAGAACAGAATTGAACATAATAGAGCCACAACATACTGTCAGTGCCACTATGATCCAGTTCAGAACAGTTCAGACTGGTTTCTCACCATTCCACCAGTCGGTTCTGCAGGGCGTCTCTCCGCAGGTTGAGGCCCAGATCGGAGGCCTGATCCTGGGCAGGGAGGGCAGAGCGGGCCTGTGGAGGGAAGACTGGACCCTGATACAGGACCGGAGGGGGAAACGGACCTCCATCCACCTCCACCACCTCCTCACCCACAACACTCGCCTCCTCCTGCTGAAAGACAGAAAGAAACTGGGAAGTGACGTCATATGAAGGAATAAACAGCAAATGTTTATTATTTTAAAATGATAAACGACACAAACTGACAAACGACATCAACATAATAGAAATGAAAATCAGCTGAGTTACAGGAAACTGGAGGGACGTTTGAAACAGTTTTATAATATGTTTAACTGACTTTATATCTTATTAAAGGATAACTAACACTGACAGCAGTGTTCATCCTGGACATTAAGTTGTCTCTTCATAACACGTTTCTCATGGAAGTTGTCCTTCTGTGTGAAAATGTAAAGTTCATCTGAAGTTAATATGAAGCCTCGTCAGTCTGTTTGTGTTTCTCCACTGCAGCTTGACTTTGGTCACTTTGGATTATTGCAGTCACTCTCCACAGAAGGACTGTGGTCTGTGTTTGTCCTCCATCTCTTACACTGGAAACATGTCCAGAGTGAACATCAGGTGAGAGCAGCTGTAACCTTCAGTCACACAGCTGAAGCGGTTTGATGAAGAGGAGCATGTGATGAAGTCGTCTCCATGTAAACACAGAGTGGAGTGCAGTCTGAGGAGGGCTGCCTGTGTGTATTGTTTAGAGCTGTGATCCCCCCCAGAACAGTGCTAAAGGGGGTCTCCCTGACCCCCTTCGCACAGACCTGCCTCAAACACTTCATCCATGTTCAGTGCTGCGCAGGCTGGACCAGGAGGTGCTTTTCTGTTTGTGTCCAGCAGGAGGAGCTGTGGGACTGCAGCTGAGATACACACTGAAACCAGTTGATACAGGAGGAGGAGGAGAGGGGGAGAGGAGGAGGAGAGGGGAGGAGGAGGACAGGGGGAGAGGAGGAGGAGGAGAGGAGGAGAGGGGAGGAGGAGGAGAGGAGGGGGGGGGGGAGGAGAGGAAGAGATGAAAAGAATGCAATGAAAAAGGAGAGGAAAATGAAGATGAAGAAGAGGAAGAGGAGGAGGATAAAAAGAGGTTACCTGGACGACGTCAGAGACAGACAGGAAGTCAGTTCCAGGAAACACGCTCTCTTCTTCTTCACTCTTCCTCTTGATGATGTCAACAGTTTGTGATGGAGGAGGAGCTTCACCTGCATCCAGCTGCTCCGTCTCCTGTCAACACAGGAACACCTGTCAGTCACCTGTGACCTCTGACTTCCTGGTCACAACAGCAACAACAACAACAACAACAAGATGACAACACAACAACAACTCAAAAACAACAAGACAACAACAAGACAACACAAAAACAACAAGACAACAACAAGACAACACAACAACAACAACAACACAAAAACAACAAGACAACACAAAACAAGACAACATAAAAACAACAAGACAACACAACAAGACGACAAACAACAAGACAACAAACAACAACAAAACAAGACAACACAAAAACAACAAGACAACAAAACAACGCAAAAACAACAAGACAACAAACAACACAAAACAACAAGACAACAACACAACAAACAACAACACAAAACAACAAGACAACACAACAACACACAAAAAGAAGAACACAACAAGACAACACAAAAACAACAAGAACACAACAACATCAACAAAAACACAACAACAACAACAACATGAACGCACTGCAAAGCCCCAAAATCAATAAAGCATAAACAGGATGCTCTTCTCATGTTGTGGCTGTAATGACCTCTGCAGCCTGTCAGGGGCGCTGGCAGCACTTCAATCTATAAACTCAAAAACAGTGACCTGAGGATTCAGACTCACCTGTGACTGTAGCTCAGATGGTTCATCATCCACGGCAACCACACTAGATGTGGGAGGAGCTGTGGGCGGTGATGTCACTTCCTGTGGACGTTCAGCGAGACGCCTGGGAGAAGAGTCCATCCTGCGACGACCTGGGGGGGTCAACTTTCATTTTTAACAGTTAACTATTTAGTATTTTTTATTTGTTTTGATTTAATTTTCAATTTTAATATTTTATCATTTTTGTTTATTTGTATGTTTCACTGTTTTGCTTTTAGTACATCTTTACTTTCCCTAATAGTTACTACCAACCTGAAGCACCTGAAACACCTGAGTCTCCAGGTCTTTGAGTTGTCAAATGTTCAAAGTTTACTTTAATATTTCTAAATATAAGTCTAAGAAGACTAAAAATTACTTTTATTTGATAAATGTCCATCACCACACAGGGATTTCTGGGTAAGGGAGTTCTTAATGTTAATCTTAATGTTTGTTTTAATTGTTCATTCAAATTTACACAAAAATAAAAATGAATAATAATAGATATTAATTAGTCTACTGACCCAGTGGGATCGCCATGGGAACGGAGTAACTGTCTGCAGGGCTCACTGTGAGGTCAGCGGGGTCACCAGAGGTCAGGTGGGAGGAGCTGACGATATAATGATGCTTAGGTTGTCCAGGTGACGGACTGAGGGGAGGAGCCAAACACGTCTGAGTCTTACAGGACTTCACTTTCACACCTGATGGAGACAGACAGGAAACAGGAAGAGAGAGTAAGACAGGTTCCTGACTGGAATCAAACACATGATGTTGCTGTTACACATCTGAACCACTGAGACCAGCAGGACGCCGCGAGGAGGAGAAGTTTAACCCTCTGTTCACACAAAGGTACAAATGTCTCTGGAGACATGGCTACGCCGTTTAATTAAAATCTGTGCACATAAAAAACAGGTGCACAGAACATAGGAGTGCACAGAACAGGATCCACAAGCAGAACGGGATCCACGAGCAGAACGGGATCCTCACCGTGGGGCTGTGACGAGCGCTCGCTCGTCCAGGTGACTTCTGAGTCTTTGGAAGCGGGCTAAAATAGACAGTGGCTGATGTCTCCCCTCCTTCTATGCGCAGCATTCGAATACTGATTTGGACGTTGATTACCATGGCAACGGCAGAAGCTTGGAAGCATTCGGGTCAGCCCTATAATTTACAGACTTAGCTCTGATTGGACAGTTCTTTTCTCCTGTTGTCACTTCACTGGTTCAACAAAGTAGTTCATCAACTGATTGATAAGTTGTGTGTGGGCGGCATGGTGGCGCAGTGGTTAGCACCGTCACACGGGAGGTAGAGCAGCGTAGAGCGAAGCTGCTCCTGATGGAGGCCAGCACCTTGCATGGCAGCTCGGTCGCCATCGGTGTGTGAATGTGTGAGTGAATGGGTGAATGAGACTTAGCTGTAAAGCACTTTGGGAACCATGAAGGTTGAAAAGTGCTATATAAGTGAGATCATTTATTCACTTACCATTTCCACACACTGGAAGACTATTGACGGACTGGCTACAATTGGCTCAGGCTGTGACAGCTGACCACATGCTGCCTGTTTTTCTGGACTTTATTTGCAAAAATGGAACAATGGGCTAATTTCAGAGGGAATATATGAAAAATACAAGTCAACAAGCCAGCAAGGCAACCAAAAACTAGCCTACTGATGACTGTGACCCATCAACAGTCTCCCGGTCCTGGGAGCTTGGTCAAATTTATGGTAGAGAATTGTGAAGCCGCTGAAGTTGACGATTAGCCTCCTTTTAGTTTGAAGTTCTTTTGTGTAGTTTAGTAGAAAAAGACATCTGCATCTGTTTCAGCTGATTGGTTGTCTCCAGGTTGTCCCTCCCCCACGTCAGAGGACATCTGCATAAAGTTGAACCTTTCTCAAGTTCCTGTGTCGAGCTGCTGGGTGACCTTGACAGACGTGCTGGATGTTCACAGTGAACAGCAGATAAAACACAACGATCCCTGCTCTCTGCTGCAGGACTAATGAAGGATAAATGTTTCCTTGTGATTTTAGATAGTCTTGTCATACTCTGAACTGTAATGATGATGATGATCAAGATCAAAAGTGAAACTTTTTTTCTGACCTCTGACGCTCTCCACGAGCCGGGGGCGGGACTTCCTGCTGAGCTGTGAGCCAGGTGAGCTGAAGCGAAGGTAGGGACTCTTCTTCAGGGTTCGTCTCAGACCTTCATACGGAGCTCTGCCGTACAGACGAGTCAGGTACGACTCTCCATCCACCTTTACCTGCTCACTGTCTGTCAGTCTACCTGTGACTCTGTCAGGCTCCGCCCCCTGCAGCTGGACACAGAAACAATCAATGAGTCCTCACCTGTACGTCACAGATCAAATCAATCCATCAGAGCGGAGCCCTGTCTGACCTGTCTGTGTCCAGCTGTCTGTTCTCTGTTTCCTCTTCCTGCTGCAGTCTTACGTCCTGTTCCTCTGAGCGCGCTCACTGGCCTTCCCCTGCCCGTGTAGGTGGAGCTCCCAGCAGCCCTCTGCTGTGATGTCACCGCGGCGTCTCCGCTAGCTGAGTGTTTGGTCGCAGGGTCTGCAGCTCTGCAGCAGACAGCGTCCTCAGAGGACATCTCAGCCTGAGGACAGGAGGAGGAGGAGGAAGAAGAAGAAGAAGCACATGTAAACATGGACCAGCTCTCTAACAGTTTGGTGTTTCTATTACGAACACGTCACAAAGTTAGATCAGTTTAGTTTTTCTGTTCAAGTGACAAGTGAGGAGTTTCATGTCAATGTTTCACTCAGACGTTTACAGACAGTGACAAGAGAGCGCCGACTTAAACATGTTGTTGTCTCTTCTGCTCCGGTCGCAGCGGCAGGAGAAATCTCCTCAACAACTGGTTTATCCATCTGATCTCAGAGATGAAGAGAAATGTGTCACAGTGAAGGCGGTACAAGATGCTTTTTCTGTTAATCTGACATCATTCAGTTCAGATGACAGAGCTGTGTCTCTTCAGGTTTTCACAAGGAAGAAGAATGAGTGGAATAAAGAAGAGGATGTTCCGCTGCATTGATTTAGATTCTCATCTTAAGAGTCCATCATGAGTCCGACAAAGTTACAACAGTGTGATAATAAATCAGTGGAGGACAAAACATCTACAGTTTTTACAGTCCTTTTCCAGGCCTTCTCCATGTATATAAAGTTTTATCCTGGAATTCCAGGTGTTCCTGGACAACCGTGCTGAGAGCTCACCTGGATGTCTTTGGTGTTGATCCAGGCGTCCACTGTCTTCTTGATGCGACCCTCCTCAGTCCAGTCTCTGCAGAGGACAGAGGACATTATTGTGTCAAAACACTTGAAATCACAAGCTGTGCTCGTCCAGGAATTATCCACGTCCCTGTACAATCAAACCAACATAAAAACACCCTTTTGGGTGAGATTAGTTACAGCTTCAGATGAATGTCTGATATGAGTTTGTTAATATTAGTTACACACCTTGATGTCGTTACCTGACCGTGACCATTCATTTACTGGTAATAATTAACATTTATCAACCAAAGGAATGATGTCAAATGAAATGAAATCTTAATGTTTTATCTGCTTTCAGTTGTGGTATGAAAACCTTGTATCTCCTTAATAGTCTTAATAATTTGAGAACTGATGAACATATAAACAGAGCCTTATTTTGGTCGTTGACCAGACGGATGCTGGAGTCAAAGATGTAAAGATGCAAAGAAAAATGTTTTCAGCCGGTGGAGAAGTTTGAAATCATTCAACTGATTAGAAGATACAAGGTTTTTCCCGGATATATTTATTTGTTGTGTGTGGGGAATAAAAAGCAGCAATAAGATTCATCTGACAGGAACAAACATCACTGAAGGCAGCAGAGACAAAGACAGAGTCCCTTCAGTCTGACAGCTGTCAATCAAAGTGATGTTTGGTTTCAGTTTGACCTCATCACCGTCTGTCAATCAACACACACACACACACACACACACACACACACACACACACACACACACACACACAGTCTCAGTGTTATGTGTCTAACTGCAGCTCTGAACCAACAGCTCTGTACTGAAGTGAAAATTTTGATTCTTCTGGTATTAAACCAAACTGATCAACTACAGATCACTGATCAGTTTCTGCTGATCAGGATCAATAATCACCGCCAACAGTTTACAGTTACAGCAAAAGTATAAATGCAGTTTATTTAATGCTTTAAACAATAATACACAAACTGTATTTATATTTCACACATTTCAGATCTGTTCTTCACCTCCAGTGTTAGCTAATCGTTAGCATAGTTAAAAGTAATGTGAGCAACCTGTTAGCATCACTATTGTAGCCAAGATAAAGACAGTGTTAGCTTTTGTAGTTTCTTAGCACACACAAAGTTAGCATTAGCAAGACCTACCTGTTAGCAGACACACAGTTAACATACGTATTAGCAGACATTTAGACAATGTTTGCTTAAAGTTAGCATACGTAAAGTTAGCACCAGCTGACCGTAAGCAGATCTTATTCAAACTTAAGCATGTCTTTTCTGTCAGATAAAAGTTTGTGCTGATTATCGTGTTAGCAGACATGAAGCCAGTTAGCTACTGATTCTTTACCTTTTAGTGGAAATAAAGGAGGAGTTAGCTACCTATTAGCAAGTTTAAACATAATGTTAGCAGCTTGCCATAAAACAGATAAAGTTAACGTTAGCCATCAGTTAGCAGACAGTAAGCTAGCATTAGCTACCTGTTAGCAGCCAGTGCCTCCAGTTGGCAGTGCAGGACCTCTCTGGTTTTGGCTCTCAGCAGAGCCTCCAGATTCTCCTCCAGAACCTTCTTCTGTCTCCGAACCTGACGGAGAACCCGACCCGCCTCCTCCAACATGGACGGAACCACAGGCCTCCTCTGGACCAGTATGGACTGGGACTGGGTTTGATGAGTCTGATTTTGTTGGGACTGGATTAGTTGGAAATGGCTTTGATGGGAGGGGGTATGTTGGGACTGGACTGGTTGGGACTGAGACTTGTTTTGTTGGGACTTGGATTGTTGGGAGTGGTGGTGGTCTGGTCCAGGTCTAGTGGTGTGCAACGAGTCTTCTGGCTGTTGGACGGCAGAAAGTCATTAAGAATTTAGATCAACAAACAAACAAACAAACAAACAAACACCAAGAAGCTGCAGTTTCACTTTTTAAATTATTCTAAATGATAGGAACACATGAGGGTCAATGTGCTGAAGGTTTCTGGGTGTTACGACATGAATGTTATTGTGTTTCACTCTCTGCTAACTCACCGTCAGCAGCATCTTCATCTCACTCTTGAGACGTCCCATCTCCGTCAGCATCTCATTGGCCCTCCTTGCCGTCGTCTGACTGTGATTGGCCGATGACTGCAGGTGACTTCCTGCAGCTGGCTGGGTTGCCTTGGAAACACTGAGAGCACCTTGGTGATACCGGTCATCTCTGAATAAAAGAAGAGACAGCAGAGAACGGTTGAGATATCGATATCAGGAGTTTCCCTCTCTCTTCCTGAGGAACAGAAGGAACTTTCAGGCTGACAGAAGAAGTGGGGTGGACCTCCAGGAGGGGTCATTTTAAACAAAGTGACCCCTTTTCATTCACGGTACATGAGCTGTCATGTCTCCAGTCTTACTTGCTGTATAACTTCACCTCTAACAGGGTCTAATGTGATGATTTCGATATTTATGTCAATTTGATATGTTTGAAAATGTTATTTTGAAATGTACTCAATGTAAATGACCCACAGTAAAAAGGTTTAAATGAGCCTGCCGCACCCTCAAGGCACCACTTTGGGAACCATTGGTCTATTCATTTATTAGTCCATTGAAAAACATAATCCACAATTTTAATAATTGTTTAGTCTTCAAAATGAAAACAGTAAAACCTCCATTTCAGTTTCTCAGAGAGAGAGAGAGAGAGAGAGAGAGAGATTCAGTTAACTGTGATATAGAACAGAGAAATCTGACAGACTGAAGAAAGTGACAATTATTGACCACTGACACTGACAGCTTGACCTATTGAAGCTCTATTGACCGATCATTAAACTCAGCTAATCAATAGAATCAATAATGGATGAGGACAGAGCTGAGCTGATCAGAAAATCAGGATGCTGAAGCGTTTGAGAAGCAGAGTGAGGAAGTATGTACGACCAGAAACCAGAGGAGCTACGTCACCTGTACGACCAGAAACCAGCGGAGCTACGTCACCTGTACGACCAGAAACCAACGGAGCTACGTCACCTGTACGACCAGAAACCAGAGGAGCTACGTCACCTGCACGACCAGAAACCAACGTCACCTGTATGACCAGAAACCAGCAGAGCTACGTCACTTGTACGACCAGAAACCAGAGGAGCTACGTCACTTGTACGACCAGAAACCAGCAGAGCTACGTCATCTGTACGACCAGAAACCAGAGGAGCCACGCCACCTGCACCAGCACGTTTATTATAGTTTGGTGGATGTATCACACCCACTCAGGCTGCAGGAAAAGCCCATTAGCGATGGCTGTCTGGCATTTACTGAGTCTCTCTACAGTCTGCTGCCTCTGGAGTCAATCAGAGGACACCACAGTGTGTGTGTGTCTGTTTGTGTGTAGGTGATAGGTGGGGATAAAATGGCCGCCTCTATAACCTCCTGCTTTGTCATTCACACACAGCTGCTGCAGACAGTCTCTGCTGCTGCTGTTGCTAGGCAACGCCTCAGTGGTTTCCAATGGTAACAGCGAGCAGGGATGCTGATGGAGGAGAGACGCTTCCATTCAGAGAAATGAGAGGGGGAGGAGGAGGTGAAAAAAGCTTCTCCTCTCTGTAGACCTTTACGTGTCACCAATAATTCATGAGTGTTGTAGTAACGTGTGGAGATGAATATTAATGTGTGTGTGTGTCAACCTTTTCTTTCATTTTGTCCTCGTGGTTTCCCATCATCCTCTCTGTCTCAGGTAAAATGGAGGATTTACAACATGAATGATTATAAAGGCTAAACATGGGACTAAAACAGGTCCCCTGTGGACTGAATGAGCTACACTTGGATCCTGGCAGGCTAAATGTGGGTCTATAAGAGCTAGATGTGGTAAAATCTCTTTTGGACTAAACATGTATCTATGTCAGCAAAATGTGGACTCAAAAGGGCTAAATGTGGACCCATTTGTGCAGCAACATTTGGTAGCACTGTATCTCAATTTAATCTTTTTAAATCCCTAATTATAAATAATTTAAGTTGAGCTTCAGTTAATCAATCAGACGAAGACAAAGACGCACGAGATGGAGACAAAATGTCAGCTCTGTCCGAACGCTGCAGCAGCTGGGGGAGGGAGGAGGGGGAGGAGGGAGGAGAACACCTCTCTGACCGCTCATTTGTTAGCCAGAAATAAAGAAAGAAACCTGGGGTCGCTCTGATGTTAAAGCTAAAAGATCACGCTTTACCTCGACGTGGATCTCTCTTTGTTTCCTGAATAAATGAGGTTTTCAACCAGGAGGCTGGTAACCATGGCAACCACAACATCCTCCACGGCAACAAGACTGCAGTGATGTACAGACAGACAAATGAAGCTGATGCTGCATCACAAAGCAATGTTCATCTGGAGGTCTCTGATTTCATCTGATACAGAAGACAGGCAGACAGACAGACAGACAGGCAGACAGACAGGCAAAGAGACAGACAGGCAAAGAGACAGACAGGCAGACGGTGGATGACATACAATATAGTCACGGCTGGAATCAAACTTGTGCTGTTGTGATTACATGGCACACACCTCAGGGCCGGACTGTCCCTAATGATTAATAAAAATCTAAATAATATAAACAGAGAACCGGATCATTTCTGCTGTAGAGCTACAACTAATAATTACTTTCATTATCGATGAATCCGAGGCCAAGTTAACGTCTTCAGATGTCTTGTTTGGTCCAAAACCCAACGAGATTCTGTTTCCTGAGAAACTGACAGCAGAGGTGAGAGGACCGGAACCATTAGTCATCAACATCGTTTCATATTTAGTCAACAGTTACTCTACTTCTACTGCAGTGAATGGACAGCTCCATTCATATCCTACCTCACTTTACCTCTCTCTCTCTCTCTGCATGGCTGCCACTTCCAGTGACACACACACACACACACACACACACACACACACACACACATATACAGTCATGTGTATGTGAAGACTCCTTAGAAACCACCCTGGAGTCCCCACAGTGTGTGTGTGTAGATTAGCGTGCACACAGAGAGCTGCTGCAGTGAGCCAAGGGCACCTTAACCATCACTGTCCACACACACACACACACACACACACACACACACACACACACACACACACACACACACACACACACACACAGACTTCCATCCATCTCCTGGCGACTGACTCTCACCTTAAACAAGTCTTCACCCTAATATTGAATGACTGACTTTGTGAGAACGTGAGTTTTGTCCCCACAATGTGACTGTGTGAACAGATTTATGTTCTCACAACACACACACACACTCACACACAATCCAGGTGTGTGTTGTTGCTCAAAGAGAAAAATCTGCAATGCAGCAAGAAACCGAAACTCTAAAGACTACTACTACTACTAGTAGTACTGGTGCTAGTACTGTTACTACGACTGTCGCAGTACAATATGAGTGATATAGTAATAACAGTATTAGTAGTACTGTTTACAGTACAGTCTTGATGATTTGTTTTTCTTTGGAACATTAACATCAACTGCTGAATTATTATTATCATTATTATTATTAATTCACATGCTTACACTGCTAGTACTGTAGCACTACTGCTACTGCTATTACTGATTACTCCAATATTACAGCAAATACTACACTACTACCAATGATAGAGCTACTACTACTGTTACTGCTACCAATACAAATACTGCTGGCAGGTGTACCACTGCAGTGAGTACTACTGATACTGCAGTATTACTGATGTACTGAGGGTGTAAGGGTCTGACCGGTAGATGAAGAATCATTACACACTGAAGGAGTCATATGTGTGATTCTCTAACCCTCCACCCATCCTGACAGCAGCTGTGGTCTCCATGGTAACCACCAGCCAATAACAGGCCTGCTGCTGTCTCCCCATCCTGACACACCAGTGCCCCCCTGTGTTTCCTGTTGTCTGATGTCCTGCAGTCTCACTGCTGATGTTAAGACAATACTCCATCACTGAGTGCTAGATACTAGATAGTACTGCAGATATAAGTACTACTGCTGATAGTAATACTACCACGCTGAAGATGATTATCTGACAAGCAGTTCTGATGAAGTATACTGACGCCTTCATTCACTCATGCTGTTTTCAGAACAGCTAACCATCAATGAAGCGCAACACTTCCTGCAGATGTTTCACATTAAAAGCCTCCCAGGAGAAGGGATTCTTTATTCCCTTTGTTTCGCTGACAGTAGGACACGACTCTGCTGCAGCGGTGGAAAGCAACTAAGTACTGGACTTAAATACAATTTCGAGGTACTTGTACTTTACTTGAGTACTTCCATTTTCTACTAGGTTCTCTAGCACTCCATCTCAGAGGGAAATATTGTACTTTTTACTGCACGACATTTATCTGACAACTTTAGTTACTTTTCAGATTCAGATTAGTGATACAAAACATAATCAAGAAATAAATGATGTAAAATTATAGATTAAGATAAAACGTAGGTAAGTAATAAAAACATTAAAGTGATGAACACATTAATGATCAATAATCAAAATCCAATAATATATATTAATCTGCATAATGAGTGCTTTTCCTTTTGGTACTTTAAATATATTTTGATGCTAATACTTTTGTACTTTTATTAAATCAAAAGTATGAATGCAGGACTTTTACTTGTATCAGAGTATTTCTACACACATACTACTACTAAGATCTAAGTACTTCTTCCACCTCGGCTGTAGTTTACTGATGGAAACAAACAAGTGAGGAACATGGAGGAAGTGTTGACTTTGTCTCAACTAAAACAGGGACAAACTATAAAACGTCTTTACAGGCGACACGTTGTTTCCACTCAGTGAAATATTCAAAACACTTTATGGCTGCATCGTTTCATGTGATGGAAATATTTTACACGCTTCATTTTACACACTTTTACCCTAAACTCAGCCTGACACCTTCAAGAAAATGAGATCTCCACTAGAATTTCAAAATGAAGTTCAGCCCCAACTGTTCAGTCACAAAGAAAGAAAAGTCACGTCACTGAAAAGGTTCATACCAATGGAATTTATTACAACTGACTCAGCTCCAAGGCACATTACAAGATCAAATGTGTTTCATGTGTTTTATCATTTTCATCCGTCACTACAGGAACCGAAAACACGAAGAAGAAGAAGAAGAAGAAGAAGAGAAACGGGCCGAAAAGAAAAACAAAGAAGACCGACAAAAAAAGATTTATTGCGGTAAGAAAATTTAAAAAATGTAACTAATTCACAAAAAATGGTAACAAAATAATAATTTCATTAATTAATAAGTCAAAAAAGATTCTAAAAAAATCAAATAAATAGTTTAAAACTTCTATAAAAAACAGACACATGATTTTATAAACTGAAAGTGTGATGATGACGCTGACACATTACACCTCCGTCACCTCCACCACAACACCCCCACTCTTCTTCTGAAACATCCACATGGAGAACATCTATATGCTTCACTCAGCGTCCTTCTTTAAATCTGTCCTCAAAGTCCACCAGATGCAGAGAACAACTTTACTTTATACGTTTCACTTCCAAAGAACTGTTCATTTTCAGATCAATATCTGAAAGCTGAACGAAGTTGTAGAAAAAATTGATGATGATTTTATCAATCAATCAATCATTTTTAGGTCATTCATTAACTGAAGCTGTTTGTGTTTCTCCTCTGAAGTAACAATAATTATTGATTTATCTGCTGATTATTTCCTCAATGGATCATTTAGTCAATAAAAGGTCAGAAGACAGAGACAAACGCCCAATTGGAGTCTTCAAATGTCTCATTTTGTTTGACCAACAGTCCAAACATTCCATCACAATAAGTCAATTAACAAAATCGCCCACAGGAAGAAGAACCTTGTTTGCCACGTAGCATAGCATTGTAGCATCGCACTGTGAAGATGGAAGACAGACTGATCGCCACCGTGAGGGAGTACAGAGGTGGCGTATCGCTCTTGGAGTTGGGATTGGTGGTCGGTAGTGACACCATTACCGCTCATTCAACTTTGTTTCAAAAGTCACTTTTGAAAACTCTTTCTTCTTCTTTTCTGGTCATTTCTTCATGAATGGAGTCTGTTTGTGTTGTCGGACTGTCGGACTGAAGAACCAGTTTGGAGCGCAGAGCACACTGAACTGGACTGAGGCGGATCAGGACGAGGGGCTGAATCTGTGCACACGTCCTCACAGTTCTGTTGTGTACGTCACATCTCCATTAAACAACACACCTTGATGACTGTGGTCTTCATCAGCACCCTTCATCTCCCTACATGTTTGAATGTTGACCTGAAAAAGTGAATCTCTTTATTCAGTTTGAATCTAATTGATCATTTTGGCCTAAAACTGGTTGATTTAAAGAATATGAAGTGGAACCAGACCCGGCCTGTACACTAGAGTAACAGCTGTGTCCTCAGTGGATTTCAACATGAACGTGTCGGTGTTTCCTTCCTCAGAGAACCTTTACAAGCAGCTGAGTGACTGATCCTCTGTCAGTGTGACGAGATACGAATCATAAATAAGATCAGTTATTAGATACTTAGCTGTGATAAGTTCGTGGACAGCTGATTCACAGGAACTAGTACTAGAATTTAAATATAATTTACAGAAGTTGTGAATCATTGAATAGGGCGACTCTGATGTTATTATGACGTTCTGACAACAGTGAAAGTAAGCACTAGTTTCACTCCTCTAATCTCTTCATCGATTAATTATTAATTCATTGGCAGCAGAAACACGAGGGTTCTTCCTCTGTCTAAATTTTACATCCTCAACATTCAGACGAGGAGTCAGCTGACCGACGAGGCGTCAGTTTGGACATTTAATAAACGAAATATTTATTAGAAAATAAACTGACGGCTGAATCAACAAGAACATGAACCCATAGAGTCTCTTTCACTGCCTTGAAAAGAGAATTAGGTTTTCATTTTGGTTTTAATAAGTGTTTTATTATTAAATCTGATTCTGTGTCTGTTTTAGATGATCCTGTCGACCAATCAGATCCAGGCTTTAACTTTAACTTCCTGTCTCTAACAGCTAACAGACCAAATCATCATTCAGAGACAAACTCACGTGAAGAACAGGTCCAGGTCCAGAGTTACTGTGGTTTATGTGACTAATCAATAATGTTCCAGCAGACTGAAGGTGACTTAAAGCCAAGAAGAGACTCTTTAAACGATGACAAGTGGTTGTAATAAAAACCCTCCTGTGGCCTGATGTCACAATACTGATATTATATTGAAATATTGGGGGGGGGGGGGGGGGGGGGGTTACCTCGTCCATATTTCTCCTTCATCTCAAAATAAAAGGTGTTTCTCAGGATTCTGTTCTGGAGTCCTCATTTTGTTTATGATCCCACGTGACTGATCGATAATCACTGCATCAGCACGTGTTTCATTCAAGACATTTGTGAAGAAAAAACTTCAGGCTTTCAGATGCAGTGAAAGCAGAGAGGAAGAGTTGACAGAGTCTCCTCCTCCTCCTCCTCCTCCTCCTCCTCCTCCTCAGGGGTCTCTCTCCTTCTTTACCTTCACATCTCCGGCCAGGATGGTGGCTATCTCCCCCTGCATGAAGGCCCAGGGCACGTTGGAGCCGACCAACGGGCACTTCTCCCCGCTGGGGCAGTACACCTCCCCGGAGGCTCCCTGGGCCTTGATGCTCTCTCTGGAGCAGGGGAAGCAGAACTTGTGGCTGGGGACGGAGGGACACTGCACGAAATGCGTGTCCTCTAATCGTTCGTGGCAGATCGTGCAGCACAGAGGCCCGCTGTTGGCCATGGGGGAGTCGGGCACGTTCTGCGCGTGCACCTGGTCCATGCCACCTGCGGACTGTGACGTGGAGGACAATCCGAGGTCTCCGTTGCGGGACGAGAGTCGCCTCTGTCCGGACACAGAAGCGGGGGACACCGGGCTGCTGCTATTGTGTCTGGAGGAGGAGGTGGTGGAGTGAACCGAGTCTCTGTCCTTGTTGGGGGAGTGCGCGTTCCCGAGCGTGTCCGCGACTGACATGAGCGCGGCCATCGGGGACTGCCCGTTCTGCGGAGGAGCGGCGGACTCCGGGGGTGTGGCGCGGCCGGGGGGGAGGCCAGGGTGTCCCGGACCGAGCGGAGGGGGCGGTCCGGCGAAAGAGCTCGCAGCCATGGAGAGTTTGAGGGCTTCGGTCTGGCTGTTGATCCACTGCTGCCTCTGCTGCTCCTCCACCAGCTTCAGGCCGCCATCCACAGAGTCCGGCTCCGGGGAGGCTTTCCTCTTCCTCACACCGGCCCTGGAGCTGCTGCTCCCGCTGCCTGAAGCCAAAGCTCGGCCGGGAAGCACCAGGGAGGTGGGCAGCAGCGGGTAGCTGCCGTCGATGTAGGGCTGCGGCAGCATGTCTCCCCCCACACCCTCTTTAAAAAACCGCAGGGACTCCGGTAATAAATCCCCCAGCAGACGCCAGTCCCCGGAGCCGTGTTTCTTCTCGTACTCCAGATACTTAAACCCGGAGGACAAACCTCTGCCGAAGTCCTTCATGCAGTCCTGGTACATCTGCTTGGCCACCCCCGAGGCGCTGGAGAACACGTTACCGGAGCCGCTCGGGTACTCGATGAAGATCTTCAGCTCGTACTCCATGCCGGGTTTTGACACGGCGTCGAAGGCAAACACCCTGCCGACCAGCCCGTGGTCTTTCTTGAAGCGGACGTCGAACGGGGTGGAGCCGGACAGAGTGACCAGCGTGTCCCTCACCATCTTGGGCTTGCTGGCCCACTCCTCCTGCCGGCTCCGGAGGCTCTCGCTCAGCTCAGCCAGAGCCTCCACGTTCCGCTGCTTCTCCTTCAGTTCCCGCTCCTGGTCCGTGCTGGACACCGAGGCGGGTCGCTTCCCCCCAGGTTCAGACAGCCCCACCTGGCCGGGCAGGGAGACACCGACCATGGAGCTCTGCGGGGCGGCTCTGCTCGCCATGCCGTGCGGGGCCGGTCCGTTCAGCAGGGTCTGTGGCAGCAGGTTCGGCGGTACATTCATCTGTCCCGGTGTCGACACCAGCCCTCCGTGGCTCCTGCTCCTCGAGTTCGGGCTCTGTCGGTTCAGCTCCGGCGGTCCGTCGTCCGGTTTGAACCCGTTGGGTCCTCCGAGTCCGTTGGGCAGCCTGCTGCTGCTGCTGTGCCCGCTATAGTCAAACCGAGCCCTGTTATCCGCACCGAGCGAGTACCGGTCCAAACCGGGCTGCTGAGACTTCCCCGGTCCGTCCGCCTGGTGGTGGTGGTTCAGCTGCCCCACCGGCTCTTTCCCGGTCATTAACACCGCCTGGCTCTTCGCCACGGCGGGCTGCTGCTGCGGCGGGGGAGGCGGTCCACCGGCGGGGGCTCTGCCCTCCTGGAAGCCGTGAGCCCGCTTTAGGTGGCGGGCTGTCTCGATGACGAACTCGATCCGGTCCGCGCCCTCGTAGTTGACGCAGCCGCGGCACACGGGCTCGGTGAAATCCCAGATCATGGCCCAGGGCATGCGGGGCAGGTCGCACAGATAACATGACTGCCTGCGGGACGAGGAGACCTGCGGGGAGGACATCTTCCCTCTGCCCGTCTCCCTCCCTGCCTCCTCCGCGGAGCTGCGGCTCGGTTCGTTCAACAGAAAAATAAACCCAGAGAGGAGGACAGACAGGCAGACAGACAGACAGACAGGCAAGCAGACAGACAGGCAGGCTGCAGTGTCTCCTCTCCTCAGCTTATTGTTCCTCCTCCGTCTCCTCCTGCTGCTGGAGCTCCGTGTTGTGCTGCAGAGACGGAGGAGGGGGAGGGGGAGGAGGAGGAGGGGGTAGCTGGGGGTCTGCGATTTTTTCCCTGCATGCTTCACTCCGAGAGAAGCTGAGGAATTTGGATTGCCCCCCCCTAGGAATGCCACCTGGTAGAGTAAGTGACGTCATCGCCCCCTCCTCCTGCAGCTCCTCTGAGTCCGAAGTGACGTGTCGCCACTTGTTGCCCTCCTTCCCTCCATCCTCCTCCACCTGTGCCTCCACTCATCTATTACAGCTGCAGGTGCCTCTGAGCCAACAATGAAAACTGAAAGGGGATCAGTTTCAGCTCCAAGATCACATCAGGCGGCGGGATTTTATTTGTGCAGCGGCTGAATAAACATTCTGAGGAGGAAAAACAACGTCCGACGAATCATTCAATGCAGCTCAGATCAGGTTCTCCTGGTTCAGACCACATTCTGTGATGTTTATGTAGAGCAACAGAAGGATTTATTACAGAACCATCAGCTGTCTGATCACAGATCAGTCACTCAATGATCCTCCACATGTACAGGAGATGATCACACACACACACACACACAAAGGAAAAACACACCTGTGTGTGTTGCTAGGCAGGTTTCACCTCTCTGCCCCCCTCCTTCTCTCTCTCAGTGTTTAGTGAGCCTCGATCGCCCAGCTCAGGACTGCTGTTTCCTCCTCTTTGTGTGTCTGTCATCAGCTGAATGTTCCTCAGGGTTTCTGAGATAAATGAGGATCTATTGCTGACCTGGACAGAAAAATGTGAACACTAGTGCTGAAACGATTAGTCAGGAAAAGAACCAGCAGCTGATCGATATCCACCAGTCCTGTTGTGTTTTGTTGCTCAGTCAACTGGATCTCTTTGTGTTGTGGGCTGACTTCATTAGCAGTCCTGACAGGGTTAACCTCTGATTTTGGCACCACGCCACACTGATGCATTCTGGGAACAATATAAAATCGAAGTTATCAAACCTCCAGTGAGAATTTGATGTCGGCTGGTTGGCTCAATGCCAGCGACACACACACACACACACAGATTAGCTCCGGCGAGCCTCCGTCTGTGTTGCCGTGGAAACCGTGCTGCGAGGAGGGGGAGGAGGAGGAGGAGGAAGCTGTTGAATAGATGAAGAGCCGCAGCCTCGTTCTTCTCTGACTGTCGCTCTCTGAATGATTATGCAAATCAAGCGAGACACACACACACACACACACACACACAAACTGAGGGGATCCTGACTCACTGTTTCATTTATTTAGTGCAATAATTATTGTAATAATTAGATGTATTGTGTTGTTCTGAAAACTGCCATGTTCTGTTTGGTTAAAGCTAAACGGTTGTGCAGTTGTTATTTCAGCTTCCAGACACTTTGTGTTGATAAATAGCTACAAGAAGCCCATGGGCATAAAAACTGAAGGAGACGTGAACTACGACTCCCAGGGTGCATTTCACTAACAAACAGCCAATCACAGAGCTTCACATTAACAGAGGCTGCAATTGAAACCGCCAACTACACACTACCGACAAACGCAGTATGCAGTAGTAGTACTACGACAACTTCCTCAGACCTGCTCAGGCATTGATAGAAAGAACTGATAAGTTCAGAGAGGTACGATTCTGATGGATCGGACAATTAGGAACCGGTTCTCGATTCCCATCCCTAATCCTGTGAGTGTATTACATCGAGAGCACAAATTAGATTTTTTTCCTCCACCTCCTGGGCTCCATATTTCTTGTTCAAAATCAATTAAAAAAACACTGAGAGTCTGCAGCCATGCTACCAGCTCAGTGAGGCTGCACTGAGACACAGCAGTGCTTTGAGCTAAATGCTGACATCAGCATGCTAACATGCTGACATTTAGCAGGTATAATATTTATCATGTTAACCATCTTAGTTTAGCCAGCTGAGACTGAATTTGAATGTCATCAGTTCTGCAGGTATTTGGTCATAAACCAAAGTATTGGACACATGTTGACCTGATGATGGCGCTAGATGAAGACTCAGAGGATCACCAGAGTTATTACAGTTCATCCTGAGGGGACCATGAAGGTCTGGACTGACTGTATCAGGTGGTGATTCAACACACCTGACGACACCTGTTGTAGATCTGTTCATGTGTCTGCAGGGTTCATTTTCAGCAGCAGATTCTGTATCTGTTTAACAAAACCGTCACGCTCAAACCCCCTCCCCCTCCTCCCTTCCCTTCACCTGGTTTGCTCCGGCCATCGGTCACGGTGGGGTGTTTCCATAGCAACTGGGCCAGTCTCCACGGCGGCGGGGGCAGCTTTGGTTGCTGAGGAGCTTTGCTGCTGGTTGCTAAGGACATTTGCTGGAGAGAGAAGAAAACGAAGCAGAGTCAGTCAGTAGAACACAGTGAAGACATCACAGAGCAGTAGACACGGTTTCTGACTGAAATCTGACCTGATGGGGGCATTAAAGGGAAGGTCAGAGGTCACCAACGTCATTTGAATTCATGCTTTCATGTTTACACAACAGTTCATGGGACTCAGTATCTGTTGAGCTGTCTGTCTTTGAATCCAACTGTTGAACAGACAGATGAACCAACATCACTGTAGTTAGGCCCCGCCCCCCCAACGTTTCAAGTAATACAAGTGAAGGGGTCAAAGGTTAAAGGTCAGTGTTCAAAGTTCTGGATCTGGCAGTTCAGTAAGTAAAGTCCAAACTGACCTGAACTGTGTCACCTCAGACACAGTCAATAGTCCCCTGGAACCTCCTCAAGGACCACAAGTGCTCCTTCCTCAAGGATTACTGGAACAAACTTCGGGATATCTAGAACCTCTTCAGGGACTCCCAGAATCTATACTATGACCACTAAAACATACTCAAAGTCCTTTACAAACCTCTACAAAGACCTCAAAAACCTCCTCAAGAACCCCTACAACCTCCATGAGGATTTCTGGAACCTCCACAAAAAACTCTGGAACCACCACAAGGACCTTTAGGGCCTTCTCCCTCCTGAGGAACATCATAGTCCTCTATGTAAGAACCTCTTAAACTTCCTCAAGGACCTGTGGGACCTGTTCAGGGACCTCTGCAACCACCTTGAGGATGTCTGGAACTGCATGTGTATTATTTTCTGTAAAGTGAAACGATGAGAGTCTCTGGGGTCTTCACATCCAGATGTGTCCAATATCAAAGTTTTCAGAGTGGATTCTGTATCACTGATCTGTGTAAAGACCTGATCCTGATGTGACTGTAACACTTCAGCCCGTCTGTACGTCTGTCAACATACGAGGACACACACACACACACACACACACACACACACACACACAGCTGCAGTGTATCAGCAGTGAAGCTAAAAATAGCCTGCTGCTACAAACAGCCTGGTTACCATGACAACCCCATCTCCAACCCAGCAGGGGCAGAATGGAAACACACACTGTTCTGCTGCCTCAGTCTGGGTTTGAGGTGGGGTGTTTCCATGGTAACAGCATATTTGAACAGCGATGACCTCCATGTGTCAGAGAGACGCTGCCACCTGCTGGTCACACAGATGTAATGATGATATTCTGACTGCTTCCTGTCTGCACAACAGTTCCCGTGATGCTTTGGGGGACGTAAACAGGAAGTACAATGTTGCCATGGATTAAGTGAGTTGGCTGTGGGCCACGTTTTGGGTTTTGTCAAACTGTTGTGTGGAAGAACCTGAGAACCTTCTGCTGCAGGATGTGAAGGAGCTGCACCAGAGTGTGTGTGTGTGTGTGTGTGTGTGTGTGTGTGTTTACCTGCAGTGTCCAGGTGAGTAACCTGCAGGCAGGCTGGCTCACCTGAAGCTGTGAGGTCAGAGGTCACGGCTGTGTCAGAGGTGGTCGGGGTCACAGGGGTGTGGCCCGTCACTATCGTGAGGGCAGAGTCCAGCAACTGGCTCTGATTGGAGGAGAGGAGAGCCAATGAGCAGTCAGTCAGCAGAGTTAGGTAAACAGCTGAACAGGTGAGTGTGTTTACCTGCAGCTGCAACTGTTTCTTGTACAGCGCCTCCAGGTGATGCAGCGTCTGCTGGCTCAGGCTCCGCCCCCTGTCCCCGCCCTCCCTGACAGCAGAGCAAACGGTGATGTCACAGCGATGTCAGGGACAGTGTGTGTTTCTTTTCACAGAAAATAATTCAAGCAAATCAAAATGCATCTTTAAAAGCCAGGTGAAAACGTTCTCTCCTCTCATTGGTTAGATCTGTCTCAGGCGGGAAAATAAAGCTCCTATCAGCCTAAACATCAAGAAGCTCGTCCAGAGCAGACCCCCTTCACGCTGCAGCTAGCTGCTAACATCTAAAATGCAGCGCTCCAGAATTTGTGACCAGACCGAGACCACTTCCTCTAAAGGGTCTCTGTGAGGTTGTTTTAGTTGGACTACGACTGCTTGATCTGTAGCGCCTCCCTGTGGTGAAGTGTTGAAGATAAGAAGTCCAGGTCTGGGCCAGAATTAGAGTCTGGATCTCCTCTCCAACGATTTCTGGGTGCTTTTCCCCTTGGCAGAGACATTGCTGATGCGAGCATCGGCGGCCCAATTATTTTGGATTTACTACCGACAGCTGATGCCCGTATCTCTTCTTGCTACTTCTCTATTAGCAGCCTCATGTTTTCTGAAGAATTTAATAACTGCCTGGTTATGAACACAGTGTTTCTCACTCGTGCAAACCTTAATATCAGATATGGATATAGTTGATAAGCTGTGTACATTTTACTATTTTATAATACAGAGCACTTTTTAACTTCAACAACAGCTCACAGTGCAGAGGGATCACTAGATTCAGGAAGTGAAGGCGTCCATCAGTTACAATGATTAGTTATGGTGAGGGTCCTCACAAGTATAGAAGTATAAACATGTCTGTGTGTACCTGTCAGCCTGCAGCAGCTTCTGAACACCTTCAGCCAGCTGAGACACCCGAGCCTCCATATCTGACTGAGCCTGCAGAGAGAGAGACAGGCAGGCAGACAGACAGACAGACAGACAGACAGACAGACAGGTTATAAACAGAATGGACACTATAGGAGCAGAGAGATAAACTGTATCTGACTCTACAGACTGTAAACAGCTTTAGAGCAGCATGAATACAAACTGTGTGTACCAGTACTACAGTAATTAGTACTCCTGTCAGTACTACAGTAACTCCTGTTTCCCTGCAACTCTGTGAACTGATCTCAGGTCAGATCTACCTTCATGAGAGGAGCAGCAGCAGCTACAGCTGCAGCAGCAGCAGCTGCAGCATTGGTGGCGTCTCCCAGGCAACCAGTGGACAGCTCCGTCTGGACCCCCACCACACCCAATGCATCCTGGGAGGTGATCCTCAGACCGGGAGCATCCCGGTAGGTGGTCTGGAATGGGCCCGGGTCCAACAGCTGCACTTTGACCTCCCTCCTGTGGGGGGCGCTGTGAGAGCTGAGCAGCAGAGGTGAACATGCAGACAGTGAAGGCGCCAAAAGAGATGTTCAGGTGCTCCTGGTCAAAGTTTACCAGCAGGCAGTTGAGTGTTTATAAGTTTATCAATTCTTCAAAGAAACTGAAGTTTAAAGAAAACCCAAAAATACCTCTCTGATATTCACAAAACTGTCCAGGAGCTCAGAGTCTGTCGACGACATTTAGACACCAAATGTCTAGCTAAATAAATCAAACATGCCGATGGATCTGACGTCTGTCAGTAACGAGTTCAGATGAGCGACTGGAAACAATTATAGTTTCTTTTATCAATATAAAATGTGTGATATTAATAAAAATGCACCGTTTCTCACCGTTGTTTCAGAGCTGCCAGCACAACTCCTCGACCTCCAGCAGCAAAACGTGACGTCAGGAGGTCGTGACCTGGGAGTGATGATGTAAGCAGAGGCGGGGTC
Organism: Enoplosus armatus; assembly: GCF_043641665.1. Lineage (NCBI taxonomy): Eukaryota > Metazoa > Chordata > Actinopteri > Centrarchiformes > Enoplosidae > Enoplosus > Enoplosus armatus. The sequence continues at coordinate 22,823,341 of NC_092194.1, forward strand.
AGCCTCAGGGTTCACCTCATGTTTGATCTGCTGTGTTTCCTATCTGCTCACACTGACAGCAGGTCCAGGGTTCAGGCAGTGTCGTGCTCAAAGGGCAGGAAGAGTCCAAACCCTCAAATGTCAGCAGCTACGAAACGTTTCACTGAATAACTTATTATCAGATGATCACACTGTGTTTGTCAGCTTCTCAGCAACGTTGGATCACAGTGTGTTTGTTCTGAGAGTGATTGATTATTGACTGATTATTGGCTGATTATTGACTGATTGATGAAGCTGGTTCTCTCACCAGGCTGCTGGTCGCTCTGCGTCCCAGCAGAGAGCTTCCTGTCTGGACTTGACTCTGCTGCTGGAGGCTGCTGGAAGAAACAACACAAACACATCACAATAAAAAGGTGTCACGTCTGAAATAATAATAGAGTTTTAGTTCTGCTTAAACGGAATTATATTATATATATCACTCCATACAAACTGCAGTTTAAATATGTGTGAGTTTAGCCTTTTGTGTGTTTGTGTGGTCTGTCCCCTTCCAGGTCTCCATGGTGATAGATCATGTGTCTCAGGTCAAGTTACTCTGATCCATATTCTTCATATGTTACAATCTATTTATAACTTTGTCATCCTGATTGTTCATACTGTGATTTTATTGTCTTGGTTTATTCTGTACACACGACATCTACTTCCTGTCTGTCCGTCCTGAAGAGGGGTCCCTCCTCTGTTGCCCTTCCTTCCTTCTTGCTGAGCTTTCCAACATTTCTCCCCGTTAAAGGGTTGTTTTTTGGGGGGGGGGGGGTCATCCTGAGCAAGTGACTTAAAGATTATTTAGATTTTGTACCAATGAAACAAGCCGTCGTGTATTCACACTTTGTTGTGTTTTCAATCTCAAGAATCTACAAGGTTTTCAGAAGCAGTTGATGAAAAATAAACAGTCAAAAGTTCACTTTGATTTTTCAGATGAACTGAGATTATCATCATTATTATTATCATTATTTTGTTTTGTCTATCAGTCGACTTCAGTTGTTCTGACTGTTTGAATGTTTTGACGTTAGTGTTGTATTTGTTTTATTATTATTTACTGCAGGAAGTTAAATGAGTTGATGATTGTCAGCAGCAGCAGAAGAAGAGGACTCACTTTTCCTGTGGGCTCCCTGTTCTCATTGGTCGGTCCAGGTGTCCTCAGCATCCGTGTGGCTGCGCGCGCGCACACACACACACACACACACACACACACACACACACACACACACACACACTGATGACTCACAACACTGGATCAGTCACATGACTCCTCTCTGACATGTTGTCACTGAATCTAGTTTCATGTTTTGACCTGATCACAGCGGAACAACTGACAGCTTCATGTCGGCAACACATGGCTCAGGTCACCGGTGGATCTGCAGCACCTGCCGGAGCTCTTACCGGACTGAGAGTGCACTGCTGCCCGCAGAGGACGAGCGTTGTCCGGCCTCTGTCCGGGCTTCGGCCGCTGCTGCTTCTCTGTCCCGGAACTCTGCTGCTGCTGCTGCTGCTGCTCGGCCAGAAGAGGCTGGACGGGAGGGTCCCGCAGTTTCTGGACGGTTATCTGGATAGATCCGGGTCCTGGTCCAGCTTCACGTCTCCGATCCAACAGGAGAACCCGAGTGGAGCGCATTAAAACGTCCCCGGTGTCTGAGCTGCAGGAAGACAGATCCGGACTGTGGGGCGGATGTGGCCGCATGCTGACGGTTATTATAATTCAGTTTTAATTGAAGTTGTGTTAAAGATCATTAGCTAGCCCTTAGCCGACAGGCTAACCGCAGCTCGTCACTTTCAAACTTCCCGCTCCAACATCACACAGGACCAAAGAGCAGCTGGGCGGTTAAAACCCGGTGAATAACAGGAGTCACGGCGGGAAACTGAAGTTTGCGGAGTCAGAAAATCAACTTAAAGACAGAAAACAGCTGAGGAAGACCCGAAGAGAGAAACTACACGAGTCAAAGCAACAGATCTGGAAACAGCAACTGTTGCTGTCAACAAAACACCGCACTTCCGGTGTCCGCTGCGGAGCAGAGATTTAAAAGAGAACGCGCGAACAGATGTCTCACTTCGCGCCTAAATCCAGAAACCAGAAACAAGCTAACAACATAGAAACGAGACGATGACGTCATTCAGTGAAAACACAAAAGAGCACGTGACATTAAAAGTTTAAATAAAAAAAATAAGTACTGATCGATTTAACTTAAAATCTGTTTAAACTTCATACTATGTTTTAAGACACATGAAGATTGTTGAAATGATACAGACTTTATCATTAATCTTTCCATTGATCGGTGACATTTTGATCAGTCAGTACATTTCAGTACTGTTTATTGTCCAGTGGAACTGATTGTTGATCGACATTCAGTAAACTATCCATAAGCTTAAGTGTGAATATTTATGAATAAAGAGAAAATAGACCAAAGTGGATCAAATGAAAACAAAACATTATAGAATAAGTAAATGTCCTCTGCCCTCTGTTCATGACGTCATTTTTTAGCAAACAAACCTTTGAATATCTACAGTTATGTAAATGGAATGATGCTGTTACAGAATGAGTTCTGCATGAAGAACCCAAAGGACTTCTAGATCACAGTCAGAGCAGCTTGTGGCTCTGACACTATTCTCTGGCCTCACTGATAAGAATTTGGATTGTGGACTGATGTTTTATTCATGAGGCTACATGTATAAAGACCCAAATTCAACTCTATTCGAAGTCCCTGAAAATAATGAAATCCAAACGTGCCGAAGATCTCTTTATATGATTAGAAAACGATCTTAAAACGTAACTTTTCTTTCTTTCTTTTATTTCATATTCTTTTGTCTCTGTGTCTGTTCAATCCACAATATGGAACTTGCATATTTGTAATAAATGCCTTTCTTGTAGTAAACTTTGAATTTTCTACGGTAAAATTGTTTTAAGAAGAAGAAGAAGAAGGAACTTTCTGTTGTTAGTCTCTTGTAGCTCTCCGGAAGGTCTCTTCGGTAGCGCACTGTTCGACCTGTCGTTTCCGGTGTAAGCTTTCGCCACATTTAGCTTGAGGTGGTTTTTAGTCTGTGAGACCTGAATAACTTCAGTAATCACTGAACAGTCATTACAGTTGCTGTCCTCGTGACATATTTTAACATCAAGTTTTGAAGCGTTTGAATCTGCGGGTCCGTCTCTCTCCTCTCACACGTCCTTCAGTCCACTGCGAGACCTTCCACATCAAACATCCTCCACAGGTGAGATTACAGAGCAGATCCTGGTTCTGGTGAGGAGCTGAACTCACAGCAGCTGTCTGCAGTCTGTTGTTCAGAAGACTTTTACAACAAAACCCGGAAAGATGACGCTAATGCTAGCTAACGTTAGCTGTTAGCTTACTGACTCTGCAAGTAATAATGGAAGTTATAGATATAATATGGAAATAAGTACAACAAGACTGTATTTATGAAGAAGTTACAACAGTGCAGCTGTTTAATGAGATCCATTCTCCATTTTGTGTTGCTAGCACTCTGACCTTTTCTATACCAGACTGCGATCGTTAAAACGTCTCCTCATCTGGCAGGATGCGCATTAATACCAGAATTTAAAGAAAGTGTGTACAATTTTATGGACAGAGTTAAAGAGAATATTTTTGAGAGGATTTTGATCTGTCTGATGATTCGGATAAGTTCATGTGTAGGTAGAAGATGTGATCGTGAATGAAAGACTGAATATTAAAATGTACCATTTTTGAATGGAGTCTGGTGAGGGAGCAGGAGAACTGATATGTGCTGTTTGTTCCTCACAGAGACCCTGAATCTGAATCATGGCAGTCCAGGTGACCGAGTCCGACCAGATCAAACAGGTAACTGGTTTCCTTGTGTGTTTTTTAATGAACTACAGAAAAGCAGAAGTTACAAGTTGAAATGAATCATATCAGTTTGTTATGTTCTTCATGTATATTGAAAGTGCAGCTACAAAGAAGCAACTGTACGCTAGTATTACAAATTAGAGTGAATGATTACTTGATTAATTTATATTTAGATAATCAATTGATCGTTAGTCATTTTTCAAGCAAAAATCAATGATTAGGATTTTCTGTTTTTGTACTTGAGATCAGAGTTTTGGACGAAAGGAACACCACCATGGCGTCCTCAAATCACCCTTTATTATTTCACTGTTTTCAAATATTTCATAGACCCAGAAAGTAATAAATTAATTGAGAAAATGATTAGGTAGTTAGTTGCAGCCCTGTTTGGTCGGTCGGTCGGTTGGTAGTCACCTGGAGTTGTTGAACGGAGCTGTTCTGGACAGTCTGAAGGATCTCTGAACAAGGGAAGTACGCGAAGGATGGTACCCTGTCCCTCCATTCTGATACCTTACAGAGGACCGCCCCCCCCCCTCCTCAGGAGTCCCAGAGCAGGGTCACTCTGTTTTGATGTTGAGCTGCAATCTTACTGAGTTTGTTGTCATTAACTAGAGACAGAGAGTTAGACTAGAACCATTATCTGTCTGTCCACTTTGCAGTATAGTCTTAGTCCTGTAAACACACCTGTGTTTAGATCCATGACAGTTTTAGATATTTCTATTCACGCACAGCTTCCACAGTCCCCATTAGCAGCTCCTTGTTGTTCCTGCTCGCTCTGAAATCAATGAGCCTCTCCTTCCTTTTCTTGTCCCGACACCAACAACAAGCTCATCCACAACACTCAAACCAATGGTCGCTGTGTCATGAAGACATCAGGTGGGTGTAGAGAGGAGGTGGAGGACACACACGTTTTGTTGTATGTGAAACATCTGGAAATCAAACGCTGATCTGTGAGTCTATATCAAATATTCAGCCTCAGAGAATTAAATTCAGATGTAAAGTCCATAAACGCAACACGGACATACACTGTATTGCCAAAAGTATTGGCTCACCTGCCTTGACTCGCATATGAACTTAAGTGACATCCCATTCTTAATCCATAGGGTTTAATATGACGCCGGTCCACCCTTTGCAGCTATAACAGCTTCAACTCTTCTGGGAAGGCTTTCCACAAGGTTTAGGAGTGCGTTTATGGGAAGTTTTGACCATTCTTCCAGAAGCGCATTTGTGAGGTCACACACTGATGTTGGACGAGAAGGCCTGGCTCTCAGTCTCCGCTCTAATTCATCCCAAAGGTGTTCTGTCGGGTTGAGGTCAGGACTCTGTGCAGGCCAGTCAAGTTCATCCACACCAAACTCTCTCATCCATGTCTTTATGGACCTTGCTTTGTGCACTGGTGCACAGTCATGTTGGAACAGGAAGGGGCCACCCCCAAATTGTTCCCACAAAGTTGGGAGCAAGGAATTGTCCAAAATCTCTTGGTATGCTGAAGCATTCAGAGTTCCTTTCACTGGAACTAAGGGGCCAAGCCCAGCTCCTGAAAAACAACCCCACACCATAATCCCCCCTCCACCAAACTTTACACTTGGCGCAATGCAGTCAGACAAGTACCGTTCTCCTGGCAACCGCCAAACCCAGACTCGTCCATCAGATCGCCAGATTTTACGTGACCTACCACTTCGTGGCTGAGTTGCTGTCGTTCCCAATCGCTTCCACTTTGTTATAATACCACTGACAGTTGACTGTGGAATATTTAGGAGCGAGGACATTTCACGACTGGACTTGTTGCACAGGTGGCATCCTATCACAGTACCACGCTGGAATTCACTGAGCTCCTGAGAGCGACCCATTCTTTCACAAATGTTTGTAGAAACAGTCTGCATGCCTTGGTGCATGATTTTATACACCTGTGGCCATGGAAGTGATTGGAACACCTGATTTCAATTATTTGGATGGGTGAGTGAATACTTTTGGCAATATAGTGTATAAGAGATGAAAGAGGTAACTCCCCTGTCAGCTCACACCTGACATCACTTCCTGTTTTAGTGTCCATCTTGTTTCCTGCTGCAGACTTACAATCTGCTTTATTGTGTGTTTGTGTTTCAGTTTAAGGAGTTTCTGGGGACGTACAACAAGGTGACGGAGAACTGCTTCATGGACTGTGTCAAAGATTTCACCACCAGGGACGTGAAGCCAGAGGAGGTAAACAATGACAACAACAACAAGACAAACACTAAACTGCAGACTGACCGTTTAATATTTATTTCACTGATTATTTCCAGGATCCTTCAGTCAGTCTTCACAGTTCCAGTTTAGTTTCAGATCATAATCCAGTTGAGATCAGCTGCTTCTTATTGGGGCGTTCAAGGACACTCAGACATCTGAGCTGTGAGATTTATCTACCCAGACGACAAACAATCAGCAAACGTAGAAGTCATGAAAGGCGTCATGTGAAGTCATTTTCCTGCTTTAAAATGACATGAAATGACATTTCAAAGTCTTCATCAGTCTTCGTCATCACTACGTTGACGTCGCTGTCAGAGTGCAGTTCTGAGATCAGTGTTGATGGAAGTGAAGTGGTGTCCACTGATGCTGTGATTGGCTGTCGGGGAGGAATGATGATGCTGAAGAATGGTTTCGCTCAATGAGCTGATGCTGTCCTGTGATGTCACATCTTCTCTTGGCTGTCTGACCAATCCCCTAATAATAATAATCATAATCATAATAATAATACACCGATAAATTCTGGGCTTCTTTTAGAGTTCTTTCTTAAAATTGAACTGTGAATTTGTTGTTTGAACATTAACTGATGACGTGAAGTCTGACAAGCTAACTGTCTTTGTGTTAGTGAGTTAGCCTGTTAGCCTGTTAGCTTGCTAGCGTGCGGCTATCCTTCCTGCTGAGTTTATTGACTCTGCAGCAGCCTGGTTGATATTTCGATGTTTAAACGTCTCCAGGTCTTTTCGTCTTTCAGCCGCTGTCATGATACAACGTACATGTGAATCAGGCTCGCTGCTGTTACACTTATAGAAGAGCTGCACAATTGAATTATTTTATCCCCATTCAAGTTGGCTTAGGGGTAAACCGGTGTTTTGTTCTGTATGAAAGATAAGAAAAGAAGTAACAGTAACTCTTTCTGAAGTGTTATTTAGCTTAAAACATGACACAACATGTGATAAACATGAATTATTATTTTGTGTAGGTTAGTGTTGTAATACATTAACTGAGTGAACATGTCATGAACATGTCATGAACATGTCATGAACCCTCACCGACTCTGGCCTTCCGACGAGTCTTTAACAGGTCAGTGGCTGAACGATGATGAAGACGTCTTGTTGAGAGGTCGACTCATGAATGGACCGAACACTGTGAGCTGATCATTTAATGGCAGTCATGTTGTCGCCACCTGTCTGTTCATTTGGAGGCTGCGAGTGGAGGCGTCCTTCATCAAACTCTTCTTCAAATCAACAGCTGTTCAGCCTCACAAAGCAAAGATCTTAATTATTTATTGATTTATGATGAGTCGCCTCCCGGCTGTAATGTTTCAGTAAAGTTAGATTTTCACCTTTTAAAGACAGAGAAGATAAAGGCAAATGTATTCAAACACTCACACACACACCTGTGAGCTGTATTTAAATGTGCACGTCGCTGGAGCTTTCTGTCAATCCACATTAAGAGAGGATCGTTTCTTCTTCATCTGTTTCAGTCCAGCTGCTCCGAGTCGTGTCTACAGAAGTACCTGAAGATGACTCAGCGGATCTCGATGCGTTTCCAGGAGTACCACATCCAGCAGAACGAGGCTCTGGCTGCTAAAGCTGGACTGCTGGGACAACCTCGCTGAACCGGTCTGAACTGGTCTGGTCTGATGGGGACTGATAACCTGACCCCAGTGGAGTGAGACTGATCCTGGTCCAGCAGGTCCAGCATCAGCATGTTTGATGAATAAAAATGAGCTGGGAGATGAAGGATAAGACACATTCACTGAGTTCTTGTTTCATTTTGAGTTTTATGTTGAAATAATATTTGTATTAAACACCATGAACTGTTGTTTGTCTTCATGTGTGGAACATGACAATAAATCAATGATAAATGATTTCAGTATTTCTGTGTAGGAGCTGGTTCCTCATCAGCACCTTGTTCATATTCCTAAACAGATCCATCAAATCGGCTCTCAGCGATGAGCCAAGTCACGTCCAGACGGCTCAAAGGTCCACAGAATGTTCCACAGAAAATGTGACGCGAGACTTTTCATAGGAACTATTTCTTTACACTTTTCTTTCACATTATCGTGTGTACGGTTGTCATGGTGACATGGCACCATGAGCATATGTAATAGTTAAATGTTTGATAGTGATGGAGCTCTGTAACAGTACGAGCAGGAATATATTGAATATATATGAAGACTGAAGTTTCAGTGGGGGGAATATTAATATGAAGTAAATATTGTTTGTTTTTCGATGGAGCGACTCGATTAGACGAGTGAAATAAAGTTCTCGTGTTAAAGCAACAGTTCATCCTCTTCCTCTCTGAGAGTCAGTTGTTGCCTCATGTCTGAATGCTGATTATGAAGCTGCAGCTGCTTAGCTTAGCATAAAGACTGAAAACAGCTAGCCTGTCCAAAGGTAACAACATGCAGCTGCTGTTACATGGTTTCTTTAATCTGGATTTAAACTGAAGAGTAAAACTCCCCTCTGAGGCCGGGGGTGGGGACTCCCTGGAGTCTCCCCTGGTTACCTTTTGATGGAGTTGGAGTCTTTATGCTGCTCTGTCAGTGTTCTAGGACAAAAATTGAATCTCACCTTTCATGTTTCACCCTGGTAAAAAACCTCCTCCCCCAAACAGAACTAAACTCTCCCTCACGACTGACCAGCAGAATCATTGGTTCACCCCGAACTCCCTGATCTGAACCGCTCACCCAGTCAGTGGCCAGGAAAGCCACTCTGATCAAGTAGGACCCCCCTCCACCAATCCTTCCAGTTACTGCCATCAGGGCGACGATAGATCATCTACAGGCTCATGTTCCCTCTGAGACCTGAACTGAGCTGAACTCAGACCCGTCAGACACTGAAACAGTTTTAGGTCCGTTTGTTTAAAGGTGTATTAAACGAGCATTTCTCATTGTTGAGACTTGTCAAAGGAAAATCTCTGATCAAGTTATGTTAGCTTAGCTAAGCAGCTGCTGCGGCTTCATCAATCTGAACCTCTGACTCTCCGAGGGGAAGAGAAGAGGATTTCACTAAACGTTGAACATGTTGACGAGGAGCACCTGAACGGTGCCTTCCTGTTTTCTCTCTGAGGTGAGGCGGTCTCAGTTTGGGAGGAAGATCAGGATCAGGACTCATGGAAACATATTTAAAAACTTTATTAGAAACAGAGAGCTCTGTTTATTGTCCACACAGTTCCAACATGGCTGCTGTTCTCCGGAGGAAGTGTGTGTTTCTGTATTTACAGTCGTCGCTCTCGAAACGCCGCTAGCAAAACACCACATAGAAAAAAAAAAAACAACAACTGAGGAGTTCATAATACAACAGTACAAACAGGCTTCTCTTAAAAAATATTATAAATCATTCTTTACAGGCGTGTAAAATGTAGTTTTCAAATACATAGTGTGGTTTTATTCTTTTCTTTACTCAGAACTTTTATGTACAAAACAAAGAAAAATGTTCCGGAGCTGAAAACAGCCGTCTGTCGCAGCCACACACAGAGGAAACCACAGAAGAAGAATCAGGGAGGAAGAGGAAGAAGTGCAGCAGAGATCCTCCAGGAGCGAAGATATGGAAGACCAAATCAGCCAGAGAAGAAGACAACGGATGACCAATATAAGGAATCTAAATCCTATAAATCTAACAAAGTCAAAATGAAGGTATTTAAGACGGCGTCACAGATATGATCCAGAAGTCATGATGTCTACTCTGATGAGATTTACTGAGTCACAGCTAGTCACCACTGACAGACAAAAAGAAATCACAATGAAGTACTGAATAGAATTAAAACTATCCAAACTTCTGCTGAGGAAGTCATTCAAAGTGATCAGAGTCTAATTTCAATTTATTCAATCAAATTAACTGAGTCACAATCTGTAAACCACCAGTTCATCCCAATGAGGAGATTTACATTCCTAACTTCATCTTTTTTTCTGGCATTAATGATCTTCCACACACACACACACACACACACACACACACACACACACACACACACACACACACACACACACACACAGTTCACTAACTGAATAAATAAGCTTCATTTTAATTATTTTACACAAAAACAAAAAAGGTTCATCACTACAAATATTTCATTTTCTCTCCCGCCGTGACGTCAGAAACTTTTTGGATTTTTTTGTTTGTTTTTACCAAAATAAAAGCTCTGATTCTATATAAAAAGGCCCAAAACACTCACAGCAGGAAGTCAGGAAACTTATTTTTATCTTTTCTTTAAAAAATTGTGTCAACGAAAAAGAAAGAAAACATTTTGCATAATGAGCTGTGCTGCGTCAGGAATCTGTTTCCTGTTTCTGTTCCACCTTAAAGGAAATTCACTAAACCAGTGACCTCTGACCCCCCCCCCCAAAATAACCTGTCACATTATTTTGAAATTAGGAGACACACCAAAGGTGGGAAATAAAGAAGTGCTCTGTGGCGGCTGAACAGACGGCAGATTTTTCGGTCACGTTTGTCTCCTGAAACAGGAACTCTGTCCATAGGTGAGGGGGCGGGGATAAGGTCAGGTGGTACTGCCCCCCTCCCATCAGCCACTGCGTCAGTCAGAGCTCAGACTTGGAGGGAGGTTTTTATTGTTTTTTTTCCCATCATGCCCTGAGAGCTGGCTGAGTGGGCGGAGTCTGTGGCAGGAAGGGGACGGGCTGAGCAGGTGATGATGCGGGAGTGGGCGGGGCCTGGGTAGGCGTGTCATCACCTGCACTCCACAGCGACGGTGTTCTGAGTGGGCGAGGCCGAGGACGGACTCATTCCTGTGTCCGAGGAGCCCGACGAGGTGGACGCCGTCGTGTTGGACACTGAAGGAGACAGAGACACTTCTTCTGTTAGCGGCGCTGACTGATTCCCTGTTAAACTGTTAAACCATCAGACAAATACTTCAACTAGCAAATCGCTTCAGTGTTTTGTCCCACAGCCGGAGGGGACCTGGTCTACAGAGGACAGGTTCAGAGGAGTCCTGTTCTGTTCTGAACCTCTACGTTAATACAAACTACTGTGTGGTTTCCCAGCATGCAGTGCGTCTCCCACCTTCTCTCTCCTTCTTTTTTAGTCTCTTCCTGCGTCTGTCGATGGACGCCACCTCTGACTTCAGGGTCATGTAGTACTTCCTGATGTCCTGCAGCTTCTCCTGCAGGAAGGAGATCCTCTCTGTGCTCGACATGCTGTCCAACTCATCTGAGGGAGGGGGGAGAGGACCGGGTTATACCAGCTGTTTCTGCTCCCACAGACAGACAAAAGACTAAAGACAGTTGGACCCTTAAAGACACTGAAGTCAACATGAGGAGTCACTCACCGAGCTGGAAGGTCCACTTGTATGTCCTCTGAGGTGACAAGTTCTGTTTGTCTTTGCTGTGACAGGACGGAGACGACAAACCAGGACAACGAGACTTCTGAGACTTCTGAGACAGAGACACACGAGACTGGTCCTCACTGTCACTGCTGTGACCTGGGGGGACAGAGAGACAGAGAAAGACAGAGAGAGAGAGACAGACAGAGAGATTATTTTTAATGACCTATTGCTAATGAAGACCAGGAGACGGGTCTCTGGACTGAACCACTCTGTGCAACAACACAGCTGTTCACTGATGGCAGTTAACGAGCCGGGCGTATGGATCATGTCATATCTAAGTAAATTAGTAAGTGGACCTTGACATTGTTTTGACAACTTCTGGCTCCAAAGTCAGGAAACGCCTCACCTCTGTTAACTCCGCCCATCACCTGTGACATCACACACACACAGTCTGCTCACCTGCTCCGTTCTTCTCCACCTTCCCAGGTGTCTGCGGTCGCTTCTGGTTGCGTTTCTGTTTCTTGGCCGTCGGACTCGAGTTACAGTCCATCACCCTCTTCTGACCTGAGGGGTCAAAGGTCACACAGGTCACTCACTACAACTAACCAATCAGGCTCTGTCCAGGCAGTGGGACTACAGGAGACCAGGCGAGTCCTGGTCTGGTCTCAGAAGGGCTATGAAGTGTGGAATGTGCCAATCCAAAGATTACCAGAGGACTATGTGGAGCTCTGACACGTGAACTAAAGTACGTCGCCTGGTAACCACCTGATACAACGTGATGTTATCAGTGAACTGTTGCAATGTCCTGAAGCGGACCAGCAGAACCCCTTTATCACGAGTCACATGACAGCCAGTTACCTGTGGCACTGTTCACACCTCATACAGGTCTCTGGTCTTACCTCTGTCTTTGGTCTCCTGCAATGACAGCAGGGAGGTGGTGGAGGAGGAGGCGCTGCAATCAAACCCAGGGCTGGAGTCTCCCTCCTGCTCCCCCCTCAATGCTCCTGTCTCCTCCTCAGTGGCGCTCCTGGCTGGGTGGAGCTCTTCGGGGCAGGGGGCAGAGCTGGGAGTGGCGGCTGGCAGGAAGGGCCTGACCTGAGGCTGGGGGAGGTGGGGGGAGTGGAGGGAGGTGTGGAGGAGGTTAGGCAGCGGGGGTGGGGCATGTTGTGGCTCCCTCATCATCAGGAGGAGGTGCTCTGGGGCAGGGCTAGGCTTCTCCTTCTCGTCCGGGTCATCCAGGTCCACCTCGTGGCAGACCAGTGCTTCTGGGCCGATCTGTGGCTCCAGTTCCTCATCGGGGGGGGCGGGTCCCAGGGCCTCCACAGTCGAGGGAGACGTCCCAGCATGCACCTCAAGCTCCTTTGTGGCTCCGCCCGTCAGACGCTCCTCCGACACCTCCCTCGGTGTCTGCTCCACAGGGCAGGGCCACTCCTCTGCCTTCATCACTCCCTCGCTCCTCCTCTCTGACTCCCCCCTGTGGAGAGGTGAGGGGAGGGTTTTTGGTGAAGTTCCGGCAGCCATCTTGGGCAGGGCAGGGGGGGTTTTGGGGGAGGCGGCCTCCTCCTGCCTCCTGTCAGGACGGAGCTTCTTGTCTGCTGCTCGCTGCTCTGCTGCCTTACGTTTCAGTGTGGAGCTGCTCCTCTCCTCGGGTAACCCCACCTCCTCCTCCTCCTCCTCGGTGGCGGAGTCCGTGTCTGAGTCCACGGTGGGAGACTCAGGGGGGAGGCGCTGTGTGGGGAGGCAGTGAAGCACTACCATGGGCTCGTCCTGTCTCTTCAGGATGCTGCGAGGAGGAGACGACAGCGCCCCCATGTGGGAGGGGCTGGCAGCAGGGGCGGGGCTGGGAGCACAGAGGGAGATTCTGGGAGGAGTTTCACATCCTGTCTCCCTGAGGTTGGCCCTGCGACCTTTGACCCTGGGGGAGGACAGAGGAGTGGACCTGCTGTCGTCCTCCTCTGCAGGGGCGGGTTGAGGGGAGGACACCTGCGACTGCTTCTCAGGAGAAATCTTGTTGATCTTGTCGGGGGGAGGAGACGTTCTGCGGGGGGACGTCTTTGTGAGCACTTCCTGTCCAGGAGACATCTTGTTTTTCTCTTGGACAGACGCCATCTTCATGACTCGCTCCTGCACCGCAGACGTTTTGTTCTCCTTGTTCAGGTGAGCGGGCAACATGGCAGCTTCTACAGCAGGCTCCTCCCCCTGCTCTGCCTCCTTCCTTTCTGATTGGCTCAGGAGTTTATCAGCTTTCTCCAGAGGCATGCTGGGACACGGCGGTGCAGTTGCGGCAGGCAGCTGACCTGCTGTTGCCATGGCGACAGTGTTGTCAGTGGCCATTGTGACACTAGTGTCCTCACTCGTCTCCTCCTTCACCTCCTCCTGCTCCTCCTCTGGCTCCTCCTCTGGCTCCTGGCAGGGCGGGGCTTCAGTTCTCCCTCGCCATGGAGACGGCTTTTTGTCAGTCGGGTCTTCTGATTCGCTGTCCTCTGACGAGTTCCCAGACTCCTCTGCAGGGAGACGGAGGAGTGGACTGGTTAGTTACTCATCACTAAACGGGACAGGAAACAGAAAACAGAAACAGAAACAGGAAGTAGAGTTGTTCTCACCGTTGGACGCTCGGTCAGAGTCGTACATACCCGACGTTCTCCTGGTTCTCCTGCGAGGAGTGTCTGCAGAGAGGATGACACGTCAGAGGACAGACAGCAGGACACACATCTGTCCTAATAAACACACCTGCAAAGTGAAGCAGCCGACCCCTCCTCCTGCATGTTCAACTGCCTCATTTTTGGTGTGAAAACAAGTCAATTAACTGATTAATCAATTGACAGAAAATGAGTTGCCAATGATCAGTTCATCTTTTCAGGTACTCATTATCGGTGTCTCTTACTGTCTCCGTTGGCTATGTTGGATGGCGTCTCCATCCTGATGCTCTTGCCGTTGGACCGTCCCTCACTGCTGGGTGTTTTAGAGACGCTGCGTCCTGCCGAGCCGGTGGGCGTGGTCCTGATCTGAGGACGACCACGCTTCGCTCCTGTAGGCTTCACCAGCATCGATGGCGTCTTCTCTTCGTCTTTGTCTCGCTCCTTCTCGGGCTCCTCCTTGTCTTTGTTCTGTTGAGGAGACAGACGGACACAGTGAGGACACGAGTTTTAGGTTTAAGTGCATCACCACGCAGCAACAACAGCAGCAGCCATGTTGTTGGATTCTGCAGTCTGCTGCTCGATGAGTCCAAGGAGCAACAACAACCAAGTGGTCGTTAAGACTGCTGGGATGTTACAGGGCAGGTAGATGTTAACATATTGCTAATACCCCATTGAGCCTGACACAGTGATACGGCCTGTCTGTCTGAGGCGGACCCTCCTCAACAAACAAAAAGAACAAACCGTGGTAGTAATAGTAATTCTCTGATAGGAGTGTCAGGAGACCTTCACTGTGCACACACCTGGGTGGTGAATGTGGCTTTCCAGGTGGTTGCTAAATCCGGTTACTAGTGTGAGTAGTGTTCAGTGTTTGGCTGGATGTTGCTAGGTGGTTGCTAGGGTGTTTGGGATTGTTGCTATGGTGATTCTGGGTGTTTGCCAAACGGAGGAGCTGCATGCGATAGTAACGGTCAAGCCAGGAGAACCTGAAGGAACCCTGAGGAAGTTCTGACCTCTAGTAGCTCTACCGCGTCCACGTGGGTCCCCGTTTGCTTTGATTCCACTGATCTAAACATGGATGGAAGTACTGAAGGTGTTCGTTAGACCTCGTTAGGATGCGGGTCAAGTTTTAGTGAGAAACATCGAATGTAAACAAAACTCTTGTCTGTCAAACGAACTCCGCCCCCACCCTCTGTCGCAGACAGGTAAGAGGAAGTGACATCACAGGACTTCAGTCCAGCATCGTCACTCCTCCTTCGGTGGGTCACATGACCACACTGATCTCACCTTCACCTTCTTCCTCTGTCTCTTCTTTGTTCCTTTCTCCACGGGCCAGATGATCCGATCGGCCTTCACCCACTCATCGTACCTGTGGATCAGACACACCTGTGTCAGGACAGCCTCCAACTCTACAAACATCTTCAAATGTGGTAAAACCATCAGACACTCACCTGACGTTCCAGCCAAAGTAGTGAACCAGGTAGAACTGCTCTCCGTTATCCACGTCTGTCTTCTTGATGTGAGCCTCATAGATCTTCTGAGTCTTTCCTCTGCCGTACTTCACCCTGACCTTCGTCCCTGTCAAAGAGTCATCGTCCTCCTCACCCTCACTCCTGACACACACACACACACACACACACACAGTTTAATTTCACAGAGACGCGCTTGTGCCCTGAGTCGAGTCTCTAAGGCTCCCAGGTTAGCAGATCATTTCAGTAGTTTTCAGCAGTGGAAAGTAACTAAGTACATTTACGTACTACATGTAATGTTAAGTAGCTAATTTTCTACTACTTCACACCTCGCTACATTTATCTCACAGCTGGAGTTACTGGTTACTTATTGTAACCTGTATTGTATTTAAAACGGGCTCCATCTCCAGGAGCTACAACATTCAAATACTTCATATAATTTAATGCATCAATGCTGATAATCCAACAATATAATACATGCAGTATAATGATAATAAAAACTTCTGTACACATTACTTATTACTAACCGTTTGTTTCAGTCTCACCTGTCTCCTCTCCTCCTCTCAATCTCCTCCTCCTCTTCATCATCATCCTCCTCATCATCCTCCTCAGAACCTTTCTCCGAGTCGTCCATTCTTCTGTTGCTGCGTCTTCTCATCTCCCTCTGCTCCTCAACGTTTCCTCCTCCTCCTCTTTTCTCTGGTCTGGAGGGCGACTCTCTCTCTGCATTCACCTGACTGCCCATACACCTCCTCCTTCCCTAAAACACAGATGGACAGACGGACTCAGTAACGGAAGTTGGAGTTGGACAGATGACCACAAACTAAGTTATTATTACAGCTGTTGTTGCATCGTGTCTCCTACATCTTCACGTGCACCGTAGAAACCAGGTTATTGTAAACCAGTTTACACGCAGCAGGTCAGTAATCAGCTTTCTCCTCCACACTAACCTCAAACACCACTAACTGCCATGTAAACAGGAAACAGGGTTTCTAATCACAGAATTCTATTTGAAGAAATCAGGTTTCTCTAATCCCAGACCCCGATAACAGAAACCAGGTTTCTGGAACCTTCACAGGTACGTTTCCTCATGATCCTGATGCACTTCGCAGATCAGAAAACAGTTCAGTTCACTCAGCTGTTCTGAACCCTGACTGATGGATACCAACACTGTCTTCAAGAGAAACACACAGACACTAAAAGAGGGACAGCAGCTCCATGTCAGCAAGATCCAGGAGGAGACCTGGTTCAGTGTTTGTTGTCTCACCCTCGGGGACGACTGTCTCTCCTTCACCTCCTCCTTCTCGCTCTCACTCTCGAACTCCGCCTCCTCCAGCTTGTCATCGACAGACTCCGCCTTCACCGGTGGTGAGGAGGACTCTTTAAGCTCCGCCCCCGTCTGCTTCTGATTGGTTGGTGTGGTGGGAGGGCGGGGGTTGTTGTGATGGATGGTCCTGAAGGTGATGGAGGCTGAGCGGCAGTACTCCTCAAAACCGTACAGGTACCTGATGACACAAATGACAGCGTCAACAAACCAGGGGGCTGATGGGAAACGGATCCAGAGAGGCCAGCCTGGTCAAAGTGAAGCTGACCCGGCACATTCTGAGGTAGCGAGGCCGCATCAAGTTATTACAACGAGCACAGAAGGTCATCTCCCCTCAGAACGGTGACTGCTGTTCAGCAACAGACTGACTGACAGAGAGATATTTACACATCTGATATCGACTGACCTGCCATCAGTCACCTTTTAAACATGAACAAACCTCCCAGGATCCTGAGACTC
The DNA here is from genome assembly GCF_043641665.1 of Enoplosus armatus. NCBI lineage: Eukaryota > Metazoa > Chordata > Actinopteri > Centrarchiformes > Enoplosidae > Enoplosus > Enoplosus armatus. The sequence goes on from NC_092194.1 coordinate 22,840,583, forward strand.
AGAAACACACTGATCAGGACTAGCATAAACAAATATTTGACATTTATTGATCAGCTGACAGATATATTGGCCCATTGATCGGTGCAGCTCCACTCCAGACTTCTTTCATGTGATCACTGGATTCAACATGAGGTGGACACACTGATCTGAGGTGTGTCTGGTCCTGGTCCGTGTCTACCTGGCTGCTGAGCAATGAGTGGACTTTGTGTCTGTGCTCAAAGTGATTAATTAACTTAACAGGACAGTCAGGTGGAACCAGGTGAAGGGAGCAGGTGTGTTCTTACTTCCTGTAGGCCGTCTTGACGTTGTAGGATGCAGCAGAGTTAAGGACGGGGATCCCCAGATCCATGTAGACCTGCTTCCAGACGGTCCCAGACTCAATCTACAACACACACAGAAGAACAGAGTCACATCCTGTCTCTGTCCTCAGGCTCTGCTCAGCCAAGAGGAAGTGACATCACGGGACTTCAGCCCCACATGCAAAACATTTCCCAGCAGGTCACATGACCCACTGAGCTCACGGAGAGACAAAGAGACAGACAGACACAGAAAGAAAGAGAGAGAGACAGAGAGACACACACAGAGACAGACAGACAGACAGAGAGAGATAGAGAGGCAGAGAGAGAGGCGGAGAGAGACAAAAGAGACAGAGAGAGACAAAGAGACAGACAGACAGACACAGAGAGAAACAGAGACAAAAAGACAGAGAGACACAGAGACAGACAGATAGAGAGAGACAAAGAGAGAGACAAAGAGACAGACAGACACAGAGAGAGAGACACACACACACAGAGAGACAGACAGACAGACAGACACAGAGAGACACACACAGAGACAGACAGAGACACAGAGAGACAGATAGAGAGAGAGAGACAAAGAGACAGAGAGACAGACAGATACACACACACAGAGAGAGAGAGACACACACACACACACACAGACAAAGAGACACACACACACACAGACAAAGAGACAGACAGACACACACAGAGAGACAGACAGAGACACACAGAGATAAACAGTGACAGACAGAGACAGAGAGAGAGAGACAGACAGACAGAGCTCACCTTGTGGCAGCCTCCCAGGTGAAAGACTAGCCTGAAGAGCTTGAAGAGGTTCAGGTCCTTATAACCCAACACTGGAGGCTTGTTGATGGGGGTCCCTGATGGACAGTGAGACAGACAGACAGTCAGACATACAGACCAGTGTCCTCTGCTGAGCCACTCAGCTGTTTGTTACTGGTGTTGTTGTGGCAGCATGTTTTTCATATGTTGTCTGACTGAATTAATAAATTCATCTAATAAATATAATTTTCCAAACTGTCACTATTGATTTTCCAGAAACACCAAACAGGTGTGTGGAGGTGAGACAGCAGGCAGGGTTTGACCTCCTGTCACTCTGAACTATAGACCCACCACAAACACACGCTCCCTGCAGCCCATTATGCCCAGACTCCCATAAACCAACCAGTACTTCTACACTGGACTATGGCCCTGGGGGGGGGGGGGGGGGGGGGGGGGGGCTGTACAGTGTGAGAGTTAGTTTCTCTACCAGCTCCAGTTAACCAGAGACTCACCTCTGTCCTCCATGAACTTGTAGAGCTGCTGCAGGAAGTGGTCTCTCTCCTCCGGATCCAGCTCCTCCTCCGGCTGGACAGACAGACACACAGACAGGTAAGCATCTCACCCCCCAAAGCAGCATCAGTCACACCTGGTCTCTCACATCAGACCCCCACCTCTTCCTTTATGTGTTTCTTCTTTTTCTTCTCCTCTTCATCCTCCTCATCCTCCTCACTCTCTTTCTCCTCTTCATCCTCATCATCATCACTGGAGGACGAGTCCAGAATCTGACTCATGTCCATCTTCCACACATCTGGAACCTCCCTGCTCCGCAGGAACATCTCAGCTGCTTCAAAACCTGGAGGAGGAGGAAAGAGAGGAAGCAGCAGGGGGTAAGAAGAAAAAATGTGATAAAAAGTTGTAAGAAAAGTGCCCAGGTGCATTGTGGGAGGTGTAGTGCCTCACCTCTCCTGCTGGAGAACTCAGACTTGGCACTGCCGATGGAGTTGATGGCGTGGACGTGTCTCCTTGCCACCGTGTAGCTGCAGGACAGGAAACAGGAGGGTGAGACACAGATGATCCGTTTCTGATCAAAGATCAATAATCAAAGTAAACTCACAACTTGGAGTCGCTGAAGGCTCTGACCAGACACTGATCCTTCTTCACCACCAGCTCATCATTACAGCTGGGAGACACCACCTGCAGGACACACACACCTGAGTGACTCCTCAAACACATCCACAACAGTGATCACTTTATACATGGATCAATAACATCATCAATATCTTTGATGATCAGAACAGATCAGTTTGTGTGTGTGTGTGTGTGTGTTTACCAGAGCCAGGTACCAGCTCCCAGGTTCATCCTCGTTCTCAATGCTACAGACTTTTCCCAGCAGTTCATCATTCAGCCTCCTCCTGTCGTCCTCCTCATCCTCACTGGACGAAGACTCATTCTCCTCATCAGCCCTGAGACAGACAGACAGACTCAGTATTCCAATTTATAGTGAACATCACAGTGACCCTGGTCTTCACATTGGGCCAGTGGAGGTGGGTGAAGCCGGTTCTGGTTCAGATCTTTTTGGTAGCAGCGTCTGGTCTTCAGCTTTCACTGGTTTCAATGACAAACACCAACAGAAGCTACAGCATTTTATTTATTAGGAATCCAGAATTGAATCCAAATCCTTTCATGTCCCTTATAAATTAAAATAAACTAAAGGCAAGAACAACTGAAACTCAAAGAGTGCAGATCATTAAGACTCATAATATCTGCAGTGAAGGCATCTGTCTACTGAATGGAAGTTATGATCATATTGATGATACGTATGTTTGACTCCAGTGAATATACAAAGTGATCAATGAAGGATTATCATAGATGTGTAAACAGGAACACGTCCTTGATTACTGTGTAAAGATGGATTCTTCCAGAGCTCCACAGAACGTGCTGCCTTTGTTTTCTCAGGTTTAGATGTGAAGCGTCTCTATGAGCTGAAACTCAGTGTCACGGTTAGCTCGGTGCTCCAACGCCTTGTTTACGGTCACGTGACTCAGAATGAGGCAAGAAGTGAAAGGCAGGACGGACGAGATGGAGGACAGCCGGACTGTGTCATTGAGTCATCACAGTCAACATGTGTGTGACATCTGGAGTCGCCCAATTCAATTATGGCTAAAAACCTATTGAGGTCACAGTGACCTTTGACCTCTGAGTGATGATTGACAGCTGTGATTGACTGTGGTGTGCTCGCGATTGGGTCGGACGGGTGTCTGAGCGGGACCTTTTTATACAGTGGGAGGAAGTGGAGATGCGTCGGCCATCTTTATGTACACAGTCTTGTTGTTTCCCATTAAACATCTCTGTGAAATTCTGTCATAATTACTGCATCAATTATGCAGTAAATGCGTTTTGTGAGGTCACAGTGACGGACAGACAGACGCACAACCTGAAATCCTAATGCCTACAGTCACAGCTATTGCTATATACACTAGCTACTGGCTACGTGTACTCTAGTTATCGCTGGTTCAACCAGCTTTGTTTGTACATGAAGCTTAAAAACAGCACACTCACACAGCCTGGGACGAACGCCGCCCACCACGGTTTGACTTCTTGCCGATGACCGGGGTGCCGAAATGTTCTGGGTTTGTCAACGGCAGCTGGTCCAACGTCTGAGAGAGGGAGTGGGATGATGATTATCTCTTCAAGACATTTTATGAAGATACTTGAATATTAGATTCAGATATTGTTAGAGTTGAGAGACTCTGGTGGAAGGGTACTGGCCTGAGAAGTAGTCCCTCTGTATGTGACTCACCTCACTTTCTGCAAAATGTCTCTCTCCCTTCAGACACAGGGACGTACGACGAAGAGTCTTCTCGTCTCCATCATCAAACACTGAAACACACAGACACACACACAGTTATGGTCCAGTCAGACTGAAATTAACTTCCCATTGACCCACTTCCTTTAGTCTGATTGAACTTTGACCTATGAAATGTCAAGTCTCTCTGATGTCGATGGGGGCGGGACTGCCAGCTCATTCAGGAAATATAATTTGTTTATATTCTTGTTTTATAACTGCAGGTGAAATAATACAAACAGCAGAAGAAGAGATGCTGATTGGCTGCAGAGAGTGATGGACAGCAACGTTGCTGACAGTAAAGTGTTTAATAAAACGCTGTAGAATTAGCATGTTAGCCATGTAGCTCCAGCAGTTCATGTTTACAACCCTACACACACCACTTCCTGTCCCCGCACCAGGCCAGTAAATCTCACCAGGCGGACTTGGGTCTGACTGGCATCAGACTGGATTTAAACTGGCAGGGGATTGGTCAGACAGATGTGACATCACAGGACAGCATCAGCTCATTGAGCGAAACCTTTTCTCAGCATCATCATTCCTCCCAATCACAGCGTCTCCAGTCTCAGCATCAGGGGACACCACTTCACTTCTATCAACACTGATCTCAGACCTGCAGTCTGACAGCGAAGTGAAGGTAGTGATGATGAAGACTTTCTTTTCAGGGTCACATTATGCCTGGGGCGGAGCCCTAGATTTGCGTGTGGCAAAAAAAAAATCTCAAAATGTAAATAAACACGTACATCGTTTGTAAAGACCAAACACTGCCTGTCTGTCTTCCTTTAAAGGGTCAGTTGTCCTCATGACTCGAGGCTCTGACGATCTCATGTAGTAAATTTGGAGTTGTGACTTTTGTCTGTACAAATAAAACGACTTGACAACACGGAAAACGTGTGCCCCACGTTTGGGCTTTTACATCTGAGCTCTCTGTAAAAACATTTAACATCAGCAACCAATCAGTGTGGACCAATCAGGAGGCCGGAACAAAGACTCACCCACGGTGTAGAGGCTGGCGTCTGTCAGCTTACCGATGACGGCCTCGCTGGATAAACCCTCGTTGGTCTTCACCTCCACAGTGGAGCCCACCTGAAGGACACAGAGTCAACGTCGTTCATCAATATATGTAAGGTTTATTTCACGACATCAAGTCTCTCAACACAGTTTTACTTAAAGGAATAGTTTCCCGTTTCCACGGCGACAGTGAGTGCAGAGAGCTGAAGCCACAACATCAGACACACACTCATCATCATCATCATCATCATCATCATCATCATACCCTCAGTGGTCCTTTGACCTGGTCGTCCTGCACCACCTGGGATGTACTTTCACCTTTCAGAGTCACCTGAGGACACAGTGAGACGAAGAGGATGAAGGTGAAGGATTTACTGCCTGACATGTGGACAGGATGTGGTGAGACAGAGAGCATGTTGGTCCTTCTGAGCTGAAGTCTTTTTGGACTGCATTTACTTACAAAGCACTTTATAATTAACCTGATTTGTCCAAATATATGAGACACACACAGTTACAGACGTCCTGTTCTTTCTGTCCTGAACAAACAACTTTTTTCTTTGGGAGGACATAAACCTGAAGTCCGAGGACAAACTCATGATCCACCTAAGCTTCAGACAAACTGTTGCTCTGTAACATTTTGATGATGAAACAGGTTCAGCCCCGACTCAGTTTGGACAGTTTGTTGAAGCCACGGACGAAGACAACACCTGTACAGTTGACTGTTGACTGACTGGCAGGACAGTTTGCCCTCTGACAGGACAGAGTCGACGTAGACTGAATAATGGACGCTTCACACTGCTGATGTCTCAGGTCTGATGTGGTTTTGGAGTCAGTCGCAGCTCAGATTTGAAATAGATCCAGTCTCACTGAGCCGAAGTGTTCCTCCACATGAATATTCTGCGAGTTCTGGTCGACCATGCCCAGGTCTAAACCTGGACTTCCTGTCTGCAGGTGAACCTCGTCCCTGCAGGTCTTACCTTGACCTTCACCATGCGTTTCACAGTCTTGATCTTGGCCTCACAGAAGGCTCCTCTGTATTTGGCACTGACATCCGTCCCGACTGTCAGGTAGGCAGGCTCGTCTGCTGCCTGAAACACACACACACACAGCAGCAACATCAGGAAATGCGCACACACACACACACACACACACACACACAGCAGCAACATCAGGACACGCGCACACACACACACATAGCAGCAACATCAGGACACGCATGCACACACACACACACACACACACACACACACACACAGCAGTAACATCAGGACACACACACTCCCAGCATGCACTGCAGCACACAGCAGAGGAGCTGCAGTGATTTGTAGCATAGTTAGCTGCATTAGCCGCTAACATTAGCCTCATGACAACAGACCTGCAGGTTAGGGTTACGGATGACAGACTGTTACTGTCACTATAAAGACCCAGGTCCCCTGACCGCAGGGACAGGAAGTCTGAAGGCCTTCAACAGAGAAATGTGTTTCCAGTGGTGCATTAGTGAACGTAACACACCTGACCAGGTGTCAACAACTCAAAGCTCCCCATGGCTGACGTCAGCAGCCTGGTGATGACATCATGCTGTAGTCAACACGGAGCCGCAGGCGTTACACTTTATTCTGTTCCCTGAGAAACAACAGCCCAAAGAGTGACGGCTGGTTTCAGTCTTAAGCCGTGTTCACAAGCTGTGTGAACGCAAATGTCCGAATCAGTTGAGCCGGACTTTAACCAGCTGCTTCGTACTTGTTCTGCTTGACTGTATATTGTTTACCTCACTTTCGTTGATATTGCGGATACATCTAAATACATGAAGTAATGACGAAAAAAAATCCTCCTCATGCTCCTCTGCCCAGGGTCCACCCTCGCCTAAACCAAACTGAGTCTGTCCAGAAGGTGAGAATGTGTCTGACATGGACCATCTCCTGTTGTGTGAAAGAGCAACTTCTTTCCTTGGGACAAAGTCTCAGCCTGATCCTTGGGACAATGGAGTTAATTTGAGAAAACTGACATATCCTGCCTGCTGTGTTGAGTTCAGGGAAACAGAAAGACGAGTAAAGAACGCCACATATCTGAATTCAGGATGCACATTTCTCCAGACTTTTACTTTGGAGGGTTCAGACACTGAATGTGCAAATTAAAAATGTTTTGTTGAAAATGATTCTGGTTCAGTTTCTTTTACTTTATCTGAGTATTAATGTTTTAATCACAGTTCAGACAGCAGGTCAGAGAGTTTAAACAGAGTTTAAATAAACCAGTCTGAATTAACCAGTCTGATTCGGCAGAATCAGTCTGTCTGTCCGTATTTTGTTCAGGGTTGATTAATGTATCCAGAATGTACTAGAATGTTTGAGGGTCCATCAGTCTGCACACAAGCTTGTTATGCGTTTGTGTTACTAGTTCAGGTTGACTGAAGGCCTGAGCTGGTCTTAGCTGGAGCTAGATCAAGTTTCTTCCTCAACTTAATCATCATTTTTACATTTAAGAGGAAACTCATCTTTAGAAATGATCCAAACTCTCCCTCGTAGTCCAGCAGAGGGAATATACCTAGTGCAGGTGAGTCTCAGAAGAAAAATACCTCAAAATGCAAACTGCCTGTTTGAGATGTTCAGTTTACTGTTGATTACATTTCTTATTGATAGATTATTTATAACTTTCTGTTGATCAGCTAATACATGAACAAACTGATCGTGTCAGCCCTGCTGAGTGTTATGATGTGCTGTGCTTCCATTGACTTTGATGAAAACAGTGGCTCATTACTGTGACACCAATGTGATCATCAATGCAAAAACTGATTAAATGAGAGACAAGAGAGACAACTTTAAAGCTGGATTTTCTGTCAGCAGTGTGCAGACGTTGAGCTCAGTCTGAGAACATGGTCTTCAGTTCGTGTCGCAGGTCAAACACTCACCTTCATCTTTCCGGCTATTTGAGGGAGTCCAGCTCGAAAGATTTTAGATCACTAAAAGACACAAACAGGACGGGAATTGTGATTAAAGTTGCCGATAGAACAGAGGACAGACAGGGAGAGAGTGTGAAGCTGTCCTGGGGTAGTAAAACACTGCTAAGCTAGCCGACTAGCCACTCACTTGTGTTAGCTCAGGCATTCTTTTCTGGCTCGGTGCAGCCCCCTCCCTCCTCCCTGCCCGGATCAGATGAAATATGTGGCACAAACAGCTCACACTAACTTAGCTAGCGACCTTTATCTCGACTAAACGTGGAGTCGCCGGTTTCAGCGGGTTGTGGATGAAATATCGGCGGGTCGTTGAGCGGACACCGAGCGGCTGTGGACCAGGACGAAGAGCGCGGCCGGAGAGGAGCGTTCCTTCCCGCTCCGCTCCCAGCTCCACTGAGTCACGTCGCCATCACAGCTCGCCATGTCAGCTCTGCTAGCTCGGCTAACTTTACCCCCCAACACACACACACACACACGCGCAAAACCGCTTGCTAGCGACCAGCTACTGGGGGAGAGCACCGACCATATATAATCGAGTCCCGACACGAGTAGTCCAAAAAACGGTGTTTGCCGCGGGGAGAGCGGAGAACCAAGGGGGGTTTCACTCTCCAGTCCCGAGCTACATGTAGCTAGTTGGCTAACTAGCGACTCAACTAGCTAGTTTGTGGATCATATGGCGATTTAAACCGTCTGATAACAGCAGAAGAGGCTCGACTAGTGTCAACATTCGCTCCCGTTTCGAAGGTCAACTAAGTTTCTATCAAACTAAATAAGAATGAGTGACATTCGACGGAACAAAAACTGTTGTGGATTTATTTATTTAATAAGTGGTGTTCCACAAAGGCGCAGAAGCTTCACATTTCTTCACTGCAAAAACAAGCCGACTGCCGCTGCCATTCAATTCACAGCCAGCTCGATACAACAACGACTAACTGGAGACCTCCGGGCCTCTCCGGTGACATCCACCCAGGTTTCTGTCCCCGACCTGCCGCTGATTTTAACCGTTACAAGTTTTACTTTGGTTCAGGACAGAATGTTAAGATTTTTATACTTACATTCACGGACGCGGTTGCTTCCCCTCTCGCTCCGGTTGCAAAGCGATACACGAACAACAAGCTGTTGAGCCCCGAGCTCTGTTTCCCGGCACGCGATTGGCTGGTGTGTCAGCGATGGTGACAACGGAGAAATCTGATTGGTCGAGCGATTCTTCGATTGTAATAGGACATACTTCTTCTGGCGTCACTATTGGTCGATACGAAAGCGGCGCCACGAGGGAAATGACGGCATCTGGTGTGTAATTGTCCAATCAGTGGTGAGTTCAAAAGAAAAACCAGCCACTGGAGATCGCGATTGGCCTCGCGCGGTTTGATCCCAGCAGCGGCGCGTCACTATAGGCTGAGTGGGCTTCCTTGTCTGTACCGACACTCAAGGAAGCCCTGCCCTAATACGTGCTGACGATCTGCACACCAAACTCCATTCAAAAATCTTAAGAGTTAACATCGCCTTGTTTATAAAAGTTAATTATATGTTGGAAACCATCATAATTTATAATATATTTTCTCATAAGCATCTGTTAATCTACATAAAATCTAAACAACTACACCGGTTTGCATGGTTTGCCCCCGCGTTCCTATGCGAAAACTATTTGACCGAAATGACCGGAAAGAGAGGTCTAATACTGTACAAAAGTTTAATTTGCATTTATATACGCACTGCTTGTCGCATGACAGGTATGCCGAGTTTAAGAGGTGCTATTGTGGCTTTGCGAAAGGTCATGTTTTTTGTGCTATTACATCAGTAACTCGCTGATGACCGCTGTAAATATTTAGTATACAGTTTTTTTAAATGAAGTTTGGCGATGCGGTTTCCATCTGCGAGACAACGTCACATATCAGGGATTGTGTTGAAACAGGTTCTACAACAAACCGCTCGACTGAAGTTTTTACGACACATTCAGTAAACGACCTGAACAGAAGCATACAGATGAAAGTCAGACGATAAATACACATTTTAAGGAGAATCACGGGAACAAATATCGGTTCTATTTGAAGACAGTCTGTTTATGGCGCCGTTTGTTAAGAGCAGGAGTGGGCGGGCACATCGGCGCTTTTACGTAACAGGAAGAGTGACGATAAAGCCATATATGTCATCTTCCTCTGTGAGAATGTGGAGGTTATTTCTAAACAACAAATGCAGAGTGAGCACAGTGATGGCTGCCTGTCACGGTCCGTTCACACCGACAGCTGTCTGTGAGTGTGGCAACCATCTCACTGAGATGATCACTAATCGCTAATATAATAAGAAGTGTTGCTTATGTGCAGGAAAACTGATTTGTAAGAATTTAGAAGCTTGTGCTCAGTAAACTTTAATATACATGTTGCTGCTGCTTTCATCTCTCAGCAACAAACTTACTTCCAAACTTTCACAAATTATTCAGTGTTGGTGTCTAAACTCCTGTCTGTCAGTGATTTATATTTACAGTTAATAATCAGCTGACTGGGAGTCAGGAGGAAAAACACAGCAGACAGAAACTTATTTTCTTTGACTTTTATTTTCAAAGCTGAAATTCATCAAACCAAAAGCAAAACAACCAACATGAATGTTCATGAACTATAAAACATAAAAAATAATGTGATGTGTGAGCCATCAGCAGTTTACATGTTGTCTTCATCGGAGTCATCCTCCTCCTCCAGAGAATCCTGAAAGACACAAAAACATGAGATCAGCTGGCTAAAGCTGTGTGTGTGTGTGTGTGTGTGTGTGTGTGTGTGTGTGTGTGTGTGTGTGTGTGTGTGTGTGTGTGTGTGTCCGTCCTGCTCACCTTGGCGTATTTCTCAGCTTCCTCTCTGACGTCTCTGGGTACCAGTTCGTGTCGTCCGTTTGTGACTGAGGGAGGAGACAGACAGGAGGAGAGTCATAGGTGTCACCATGGCAACACGAGCATCAGCAGGGAAGGGGAAGACTGTTTACTGGTCATGATGAACAGTGCGCTGGTTTACCTGTTCAGGTTGAACCCACTGATGTTCTTGTGTAGTAAAGTGTTCTGCCTGTTTTAACAACATGACGTCATAAACATCAAACCTGCAGGTGTTTTCAGGCGCTGACAGAACCAGACTTCGGACGCAGGAAGTCGTCTAAATGTTAAAACTCAGTTTTCACTTTGTGCTGATGATGTGCAGCGATTTGAAATATGAATAAAAAGAAGCGATGCTCTGGTAATAAATCTTTTAGTAATCAACATTTTAAGCTGATCATCATGTGGTGTTTTAATTTTATTTGGACCTTTTTAGTTTCGGTCTCTGCTGTAAATGTGCAGCTATTTCCTGAACGCAACTTTATTTTTCAAACTTTTGACTGTTCTGACTTCGTAAATAAAGTTTAGTTTAAACTGATTTCAGCTTAGATCAAAAAGAGAAAGGCAGGTGTCTTTGTGTGTGTTCAGCTCAGGGATTGGTCAAGGAGCCAAGAGTAAGTGACATCACAGGAGTTCAGCCAGTGAGTGAAACCTCTCCGACTCATCATCCCTCCCTGCTGACCAGATCAAATTGATCGACTTCATTGATCAGTTTGATCAGACTGTGTGAACAGCTGAGGATGTTCATTTTGTTCTTCCTCCTTTAACACGCAGTTTTACAAAGAAAAAAGTGTCTATTAATAAAACGGCTGATTTCTGCAGGTAAACAGGAAGTGAAGACTGAGCAGACAGACAAAGCAGCAGCAGAAGAAGAAAAGCAGAGCCCTGATTGGTCGGTTCTTACCTTCTCCGACCCAGCTGAGCTCCAACTCGAAGGCTTTGTCCTTCACCTCGTCATGAACAATGTAGATTCTGGGCAGCAGGGACAGAGAGGACACTGTTACACTCTCGTCTTATTCAGGCTGATCCAGATGACACTGAGGTGTAGGTTTAACATTGAAGGCAGCAGACGGAGGCCCTCTGAACGCCTCTTCACTGCAGTTCACTCACATTTTGGCGACTTCTTTGACCAGCTCCCTGCACGTCATCTCCTTCATCTGACAGGCAAACACATAGTTACAGCAGGCTCAACATCCAGACCTGGTCTAGTTTCAGACCCACTCAACTGGATAAGAGCTGCAACCCACCATTATTTTCATTATTGATTAATCTGCCATTATTTTCTGCATTCATCGATGAATCACAGTGAAAAACATTTGGGATTTCTGCTTTAAAAATGTGTTTTCTTTCCAGTGGCTAATCGTTGCAGCTCTAGTCTGGGTGTAAAGATTCAGACTCACCTGCAGCTTTTCGATCTCCGTCTTGGCGGCTTGTTTTGCTTTCCCGATGGCACAGCCCCAATAACCCTGGACACAAAAACACAGTCTGGTTACTGGACTGACGGGAACTCGGACTCGGTTCAGTGGCGGACTCATTTACAATCTGACCCACAGCGATAATCCCATGATTTTATTGTTATAGTGTGATAATCTTGTAATCAGTACACCTGGTCTGAAATCAGTCTGTGCAGCCTCATGTCACCATGACAACAGTCTGGGACAAAACATGTTTTGTTGTCCAACAGCACAGAAACTCAGAGTCCTGACATCTTCTCAAAGTGTCTGTTGTGTGTCTGAGTGACTCACGTATGAGATGCCGGACGGGTCGACCATGTAGAGCTGAGGACCATCGTCTTTGTCGTACGAGCCCAAGATGAAACTGTAGAGAGAGAACGACAAGACATCAACGACAACATCAACAAGAACGTCAAGACATCAACAACAATGACAAGACAACATCAACAACGACAAGACAACAACAACGACAACAGGACATCTACAATAACAAGTACGTCAAGACATCAACAACGACAACAATACATCGACGACAACAACAAGAACGTCAAGACAACAACGTCAAGACATCAACGACAAAGACGTCGACAACAACAAGAACGTCAAGACAACATCAACAAGACATCAACGTCAAGACGTCAACAAGACATCAAAACGACAATGACAAGATATCAAAACGACAATGACAAGACATCAACGACAAGACATCAACGACAAGACATCAACGACAACAAGAACGTCAAGACTTCAACGTCAAGACTTCAACGCCAAGACTTCAACGCCAAGACAACAAAGCCAAGACATCAACGACATCAACAAGAACGTCAAGACATCAACGCCAAGACAACAACAAGAACGTCAAGACATCAACGCCAACAACAAGAACGTCAAGACAACAACGCCAAGACATCAACGACAACAACAAGAACGCCAAGACATCAACGACAACAACAAGAACGCCAAGACATCAACGCCAAGACATCAACGCCAAGACATCAACGCCAAGACATCAACGCCAAGACATCAACGCCAAGACAACAACAACAACAACAACGTCAAGACATCAACGTCAAGACATCAACGTCAAGACATCAACGTCAAGACATCAACGTCAAGACATCAACGTCAAGACATCAACGCCAAGACATCAACGCCAAGACATCAACGCCAAGACAACAACAAGAACGCCAAGACATCAACGCCAAGACATCAACGACAAGACATCAACGACAACAAGAACGTCAAGACAACAACGCCAAGACATCAACAACAACAACAAGGATGTCAAGACATCAACAACAAGACAACAAAGCCAAGACATCAACGACAACAACAAGGACGTCAAGACATCAACAAGACATCAACGACAACAAGAACGCCAAGACATCAACGCCAAGACATCAACGACAACAACAAGAACGTTAAGACAACAACACCAAGACATCAACGACAACAACAAGGACGTCAAGACATCAACAACAAGACAACAAAGCCAAGACATCAACGACAACAACAAGGACGTCAAGACATCAACAACAAGACAACAAAGCCAAGACATCAACGCCAAGACATCAACGACAACAACAACAATGACAGGACAACAACAAGAACGGCAAGACATCAACAACAACAATACATAGACAACAACTCACCTGCAGCCAAACGGCCGCACGGCGCTGTACAGTGTGTAGGCGTGGACGTACATAGCCACTCGGTCTGACAGGTGCTGCAACAACAGGAAACACTGTTATCTTAGCATCACACAAACACTTCCTGTGTGTCCTGAAAGAGAAAAACTACAACACGACAGTCAAGTTCAGACCCTCCAACATCTTCATGGCTTCTGAAGCACTGAATTCAGATCAGTGTGTACAGGCGAAGGTTTTGCGTAATTCAATAATAAACAGCAGGTGCTTATTATATCTCAAGTGAGGCCCTTCAGTGAGGACCACCTAATTTTACGGGTCAGGTTAGAACCTGGTCTAGATTAGAGTTAGGGGTCAGGGAGTGCATTATGTCAATGAGGGTCCTCACAAGTATGGCCATGCAAACCTTTAATGGGATGTCATGTCCGTAGTTTGATCTGAAGCTGGAGGCTTCTTCTCTGGCAACATCAGCGAGCGAGCGAGCATCAGCCAACAGGCCCGCTACTGCCTGGAGAGAGAGACAGACGGGGAGAGACAGAGACAGACAGAGAGAGACAGTCAGATGGGGAGAGACAGAGAGTCTTCATTTACTTACATTCATCCATCAACAGATATTAAACTCTCTGACCATCTAAAAATAAAACGTCTGTATAAAAGTTGCATCTGGGGGGGCTGTATGTGTGAGGTCATGTTCATCTCTTCCTGTCGCTCTGAAGGAGAACTCGCCCAGTAATAACTAATGTGGTGGTGCCCTCAGTGATAAACATGCACCTTATGATGAGCTGAGGGTTCAAGACAGATCCACTCAGGAGCAAATGACACAGAACTAAAGTCCAGCAACATTAACTTCACTCAGGATCTGCCCCGGACTCCTGTGCCCTCCTTTAACCGTACCTCTCAGTCCAGCCTACAGGTCTGTTGTTGGAGGCACTTCAAGCTATCGACAGCAGGAGGATAAACTAGACTGTTCTGTTCTGTGCTTTAAAGGGTTAGGGTTGCTCTCTTTAATCTCTCCATTTCCACAGGAGTTCTCCTTCAGGTCTGGATGTCTGCACATGTATTCCCACTGCAGAACATCTTCACAACTATCAGCCATCTTCCAAACTGTCCTAGAGTCAGAAACTCATCAATCTGGTTTCAGAGATAAACATAGTGTCGCAGTCACATGTGGTTCTAAGTCCTGTACATGGTTTCAGGACTTATAATCGTTGTGTATTTTTACCACTGTTGAAGTTAAACATCACAACTATCTGTGCCGGGGATCAAACCCTAAATAAAACCAGAATGCAAGAATTTGCAGATCCCGTTCATCTATAGTCCACCGAATACAACACGAAGACATTTAATGTTCAAACTGAAATGTTTAGTTTTTGTAAACACTCATTTTGAATGTGATACATGCAACAGGTCTTTAACACTGTCACATCGCCTGCTCTTTTAAAAGTACACAGACTGTCGACGTTTTCAAAGAGACATTCATGCTTGAAACACGACTTCAGCTGCTCAGCAGTCCGGGGTCTAATATTTTATACACAAAACCAAATTCATGAAAACACCTTCTATTGTTTGTTTGAATTTCAGTCATATTATAAATCCCCAAAATATGTGAATCTGAAATCTGCTGCTGCTGGTGTAAACATGTACCCAAGCGTACTAACCTTTGATTTCATTTGAAGAACTTCTATTTATTTCTATTATTCAAAATCTACATACTTCCATTCATTTTCGAATGTATTCTTTTAGATGAGTTTTCTTCTACTCAGACACGTACAGATGTTAACACTATGTTCAACCTCCTGTTTCAGACAGCAGCCATGCTGGGATACAGC
Organism: Enoplosus armatus; assembly: GCF_043641665.1. Lineage (NCBI taxonomy): Eukaryota > Metazoa > Chordata > Actinopteri > Centrarchiformes > Enoplosidae > Enoplosus > Enoplosus armatus. The sequence continues at coordinate 22,856,236 of NC_092194.1, forward strand.
ACCTCCTACTCAATGGTTTCCATTACCATGGTTATAACCTGTAGGACACGCATGCCCTCAGAGAGCTGCTGTGTGTGAGAGTGTGTGTGTGTGTGTGTGTGTGGGGGGTTACCATGCCGACGTGTCTGTCGATGTTGAAGATGCGTTTGTTGGAGCCCTCCTCATACAATTTGGACAGAACAAGCTTCTCCACCCCGAACACGACACCGTCCTTACAGCGGATCGCAATGGCCGTGCTGAACACACACACACACAGTTTGATACAGTCTGCCACAGTGGTGCATTCAGGTGAAACCACAGTTTGAAAAAGAAAAAATTCTCCCAAACAGAGTTTCACTGAAGAATGAATTTCTGTAGTCTGATACAGCCGGAGACATTAAAAGGGAGAGACGCCAATGTTTATATCTTCACCCACTAAGAATCCCTTCATACATTCCCTCAAAAGGCAAAGTACTGCCTCATTCACCGGGAACACTGTCAGCTGATTGGTCACCTCTGTCATGTGACTTGTGCCACAGTGAGTTTACTGTGAACACAAACTGAGGGAGTAGTTTCTGCTAACCTGCTGTTCTCCACAGCCTTCATGGCGTATTCCACCTGAAACACTCGGCCATCTGGAGAGAAGGTGGAGGCCGACAGGTCATACTGCAGGACACACACACACACACACACGGGTGGAGACAGACGTTATGTTAACATGTTCACAGATTAAACAGATAGGGCTTTGACATAATCTATTAATTTATCCATTAAATTCATCCTTTAAGGATTCAATTCAAATTAAAGAGTAAATGAATGTGAAGGAGTTTATGAGTTAATGGGTTTCGTTTTTCAAATTAATAGACAAAGTAAGGAATATCTGGCCACCACATCAAACACTTTAATTTAGAAATGTAATTTTAGATTAACGTGTCTAATGTGTTTTCAGCGGACTCGTGGCAGCTATTGTGGGGGATGGCTGTTTCATTATGTGCTCTGTTCTGTAAAATTCACTTTCACCTTAGGTGCAGCACAAGTTACAATCCACTGTCACTAAACTTCACATTATATCTCATCCCCCACAGTGTTCAACTGAGAGCAGCGCAAGACGGATGTTCAAGCTCTAACGTGACTTCTTCTGATTTAAACTGTTTACTCAATCAAGGGATCCCCGGTTCAATCAAGACACTTAAAATGGTTCACAAAAAGAACGAAATGTTCTTCTTCAGAGAGCGAACTTCAGCTGACACGCGAGACAACTTAAATCTGATGTGTTCTAAAGGGAGTTTGGCATGTACCGGAGCAAACTGTTAGCACAGACTCTGCCTTCACGTCAATATCACTGAATTAAGTAATTATATTACTAAAGTGACGAAGTCTGTAACGGCGCTACAATGGGTTTTTCATTTATTTCTGTTAGTTGTAAAATGTTCACTGCAAACTGAATTTAAATTAAAGTAAAACGTACGGCTCTGTACTATATACTTTCAATTTCAGTTTAGCTTCAGCTAGCAGGCCTCGTTGTGACTCAGCAGGCTAACACGCTAGCTAGCTAGCGGGCTACTGGTTATTATCTTACTATGAATGGTTTTCAGTATAAACGTGGATTCTTTCCCTGTGAACTGGATGAAAATGTGACGCGGAAACCGTCAGAGTGAAGTTCAAGTGAAGATTCGGCTCAAAGTAACAGTGAAACACTCACCCCGGTCCCGATGGAGCTCATTTTAACACAAGCTGTGGATCCTGTGGAACAGCTTTCAGCCCTCTGCTCCTGCGCTGCATCACACTGTCAATGTCATCGCATTCATCCACGAGCTTCCTGTTACAGCCTTCACATTAAAGGCCGCATTGACGACAAATGAAACGATGACAACACTGAGTTTCAAAAATCCCTCTAACCTTGGAAACAGCAAGTGATATAATATATAATCTAACCACAAGGTCCATTTACTAGCTGTTCTGGAGCTTTCGATCATACCACATTGTCATGGTGCTCAGAGAAAAAGACATCATGACAACTAGAAAAACTGTACGTGATGTGATCAAGTTTCACAAAAGCGACTCAATGGACCTCGTGGTGATTATTTTGACAACATATCTGACTGAGAATTTGACATCACAACAGAGGATTATGACCGAACTATGAATTTTGGTTTTATTATGGAGGAATGTTCATTTTCTGTACATCTTGGTGAACTTGACAGAGCTGCAGACATTCACACCACAGAAGAAGTTTCCTTCAGTCCTGTGTGGGCTCTCGGCTGCCGCCTGCTGCTGCGGAGTGATGCTGCAGTGACGTCACTCAATAACAGTTCTTAATGAGCTGCGTGAAACGTGACGTAACTGACACCAAAAACATATTGCTGGCCATAAACAAATCAGTAAGAACTCTTTCATCACACCTCCACATCATGGAGTCCCTTTTTTTAATCGATATCTGATAAATAACTTACTCATTAATTTACCAACTAAGATATCTTTTAAAAACTCGATATTAATTGTACATTTTGTTGTTTTTACCCTTTGTGAGACTTCTTTAGAATAACTTTTGTATTTTTTCTACAGCCATGTTGATGAACACTTCATATGACTTTGGAAACATACTGTTTGGCATCCCAGAATATAAAACTAATCTCAACCGTCAACTGTATGGGCTCATCGATTAATTTTATTGGCAAATTTACAGGTGAAACGCTAAACAACTTCTTTCTTCAAACAGAAATGTGTACTTGTTTATGTCAATAAAGAAGAGATGTTTTGCCCAACAGCTTCCTGCTTCATAAGTGATCCCATATGATAATTAAGGTACTTAAACCTAAATCCTCTTAATGGAGACAGTTTGACAAAAAGTAAACAAATATAGGCCGACACTAGAATTACAGCCCTGCGGTTGTATTCCTCCGCCAACTCTCAAGTTGCACTGAAGACTTAAAGGAAGTGAATAAAAGGTATAAAGGGTAGTTTTTTTTTTTAGCTAAATGGAAGTTATGATCATATTGATGATAGGTATGTTTGACTCCAGTGAATATACATAGTTGAAGTGATCAATGATGGATTATCATAGATGTGTGAACTTGTCCTTGATTACTGTGTAAAGATGAATTCTTCCAGAGTTCAGCTCCACAGAACGTGCTGCCTTTGTTTTCTCAGGTTTAGATGTGAAGCGTCTCTATGAGCTGCAGCTGAAACTCAGCGTCACAGTTAGCTCGGCGCTCCAACGCCTTGTTTACGGTCACGTGACTCAGAATGAGGCAGGAAGTGAAAGGCAGGATGGACGAGACGGAGGACAGCCAGACTGTCATTGAGTCGTCACAGTCAACATGTGTGCGACATCTGGAGTCGCCCAATTCATTCTTTAATTATGGCTAAAAACCTATTGAGGTCACAGTGACCTTAGAGGTCAAAAATGTCATCACTTCATCGGTGTATCCTATCAAACATCTGTGTGAAGTTTTTTCATTACCGCATGAATTTTTGAGTTGTGACCAAAAACGTGTTTTGTGAGGTCACAGTGACCTTTGACCACCAAATTCTAATCAGCTCATCTTTCAGTCGAGAACGTTTGTTCTTGAGATATGAGATGGGCGGCGTAGAGGCTTAATAATGGGGCTCAGTGTCAGACTGCTGTGAGGTTTTTCTTCTTCTGTTGTTAAACGATGAAAGGATGTCCAGGACTCATCTGTGTTTCACACCAACAAAGAAGAAAGTGACTGAGACAGATGGAAAACAAAATGGTCTCTACATGTTATACTTTTGAGTGGAGCCTTCGTGTTGTACCTGGAGATGGAAGTGAAACCTCCAGCCAATGAAAGCACTGCATCCTCAGCTCCTGTCCAATCAGACAGCTTGTTTGCTCTCCGATGCTCCCAGTAAACCGTCGACACAGAGTATTTTAAGAAAAGTGTCCGTAAAGTTTTATTCAGTCTCAGTATGACCAGGGTGAATTACAGACCTGCTGAAGTTTAAACAACTAAAATGTTGTGAAATTCATAATCATTTCTTTTATTCTTCTTATCGTTTTATTTCTCTTTTTCATCACGTCTCCATCTTAAATCAGTAATGGAAGCTTTGGTCACATAAGAGTGAAAAAACATTCGTATACAGTGCACTTTAAAAAAGAGCGGGAACAAAAACAGTTGCATTCTGTGATTCTTGAACTTTTTCTTTACAACAAATCAAACGGAGCGACTGATCGACGTTAAGGCAAACAGACCGTCAGCTGGATGACAGAAAACATCTGATTCAGAGAAAAAAAAAAACAAGCTACAGTTAGTGATGAGGAGAATGAAGATGATTAGCGTCCATTAGTTAACTAATACAAACATATACAAGGCTTTTTTTATTTAGTGACATTACACTTTAATAAGAACGGGAACCGAGAGCTGGACTCAAAACGCCGTCACACAGCAGCAGCACAGGAAGTTCACCGACACAATAAAAGAACCCCCGGACACACACACCGCCAAAATAAGACGACAGAGAACAGAAGAGGAAGAAGATGTAGACAGAGTGACACGCTGACGACGGCTGTAGCAACAAAACTGTAAAAACAGAAAAGACGGACAGACAGACACTGAAACATCTGCGTGTTGTCCATTAGTTTCTATTGGAGTCCTGAAAGTCTCATTTTCCTAAAACAAGTGAAAGAAAATAAAGAAATAAAATACTTTCTTGTAGCAGCTCCTGAACGGACTGAGAGGACCTTTCAATCATGTTCTAGAAATTAACATGAAACAAACTCATTGGATTCACCAAACAAACCGACCCCAGGGTCCGCATCTCTTATTATGATTCATTACGAGAAGATTAAGAGATAATAATGTGAATGAATAATTAAGACAGTTTGTTCCTTTGGTGAATCCAATGAGCTCCGGAGGTTTTAAAATGGAAGCAGGCAGACATTTTCTCACTTTTTTTAAAGAAAAAAAACTTTTATGACTCAACAACAGACAAAATGACTCTTGTAAGATGGAGGCTGATGCAGGGTGGAGACCAGCAGAGACAAACTGGGACCAGTTCCTGCAGAAGCAGCAGACTGGGATCAACACCACCTCTTCTGAGTGACATTCATATGTTCCTATTCTGCTTCATTGGTTTCTGGATCAGACTACTGGGGCTGGAGGGACGTCCAGGGTTTAACCTCTGACCTTTAGTTAAACCTCCACTGAAGTCCAAAGCCGGATCAGATCACTATCTGGTCTCAAGTGTAAATGCATCAGTCTCTCCTCCTCCCACAGTGCAACTCTATGGAGATGACATTAGCTTAACGTTACACTGACGTTATCCGCTGTTCACCCTGACGCTTGAGACAGATCCCTGATCAGTGCAACGATCTGTGAGACGATAAAACAATCGTGTCGCTCGTTGTTTGCCAACGCTAGCTAAACTGTTAAAGGTCAGAAGTTCTTCTTCTGGTGTTTTCATCAGCTGCCAGATTTTATCTGGAGTGTGAATGAGTCTGAATGAATATTAAAAGGTGTCGGGGCTGATCTGTGATCTGTGCTAATATTGATTGATAATAGAACACACTGGTTGGTGAAACTGTTTTAGATGAATCTGAAACATTTTGGCGTTTCATATGAAAATCACTCAGAGGCTCAGATCCAAACTGACCTCACTGGTTCTGCTGGACCAGTAGAACCAGTACAGGTACTGCTGGAGAGAGAGGGAGAGGAAGAGGAGGATAAAGAAGATGATGAAGAGGAGGGTGTCTGGTTAGTGATGAAGACAACAGACTTCCTGTCTTTTTTAACCCTCTGTTCTCTCTCTCTGGTCCAGAGTTCTCAGTGTCGTTCGTCCGTCCGTCTCCGCTCCGCCCATAGTGGGCGTGTCCAGTCTGAGATGGGCGGGGCGGCGATGAAGGGGCGTGTCCAGTTTGATGTAGGCGGGTTACACAGTTAAGTGTTACCCTTCAGGACGCCCAGACAGCTCTGCAGCAGCTGCAGGTTCCCCTGCAGGTGAGAGGGGAGGGGTCAGAGACACAGGTGTACAGGTGAACCATGTGACCCGGGGGGGGGGCAACAGTGAAAGAGGACTTTACTGCAGGTTAGAAGCAGCAGGTATCTGTACTGAGGTATCTGTCCTTTTCAACCAACATCAACACTCAAACTGGTTTAACTGGCTGTAATCTGTTCGTACTGGACATTAACTCGTCTCTTCATAAGATGTTTCTGATGGAAGTGAAGATCTGAAGTTTATCTGAAGCTCCAACACATCATGTGTCTCAGTGTTCATCAAACCACCTGGAGATCCATCAGACTGCTCCACATGAACTCCAGATAGACTTCAGATCTTCACTCCATCAGAAACAGACCAGTTCAGTCCAGTATGAACACAATTACAGCCAGTTAAACCAGTTTCAGTGTGAACACAGAGATCCTTTGAGTCTCTAGCAGGGTCTTTACTGACCACCAGCAGTTTGTCACTGTGGCAGTTAGTTTGAGTTTGAGTTGATCCAACTGTTCTCCAACCAGTGTGGATATTGATCTGGGCCGCTTCCCACAGACTTTGAGCGTGAGCTTCCAGTCAGCGTGGGGGAGTCTGATGCACTGTGTCAATTATTTTAGATTAGAGAAGCTTTTCTTTTTTCTACACTAACTGGACACACAGAGTTCTAAGAAGTCTGGATGTTTGAATAATAAAATGAGAAGGTAAAGAGCTTCAATGCCAACTGCTGCTGAACCACAACGTCTTCGTTTCAAGGTCCTATTCACGCACATGTTTAAAAAACAACATACAACATGTGAAGCTAGGCTAACGGTGTCCCCCTGTTTCCAGTCTTTGTGCTAAGCTGGGCCAAACACGTCCTGGACCAGATACTGATCTTCTAATGAGACTTTAAGAAGAGGAAGTGATGGGTTACCTTGGCGTGTTTGAGCTCCAGCTCTGCCAGCTCCACCAGGTTCTTCCTGAAAGCTGCCACTCGTCTCGTCTTGAAGTCTATGAGCTCTGCGTTCAGAACAGAATCCACTGTCAGATACGGGGGGGGGGGGGGGGCAGTCAACAGTCTGCTAAAACCCCACACACCATCGGCACAGGGCATAAACTGTAAATCAGCAGTAAATGTAGTGGAATGAGTGCTTGGACTGTTTCACCTCCTGCTGACTACCAACCTTGAGGTGTGGCGCCTCGTTATAGCTGGAAAAGTAAAACTAGACTTTCACAGGTACACAAAGTGGACTCTGCTGACCTTGTTTGGCAGACTCAGAGATCTTCTCAAACTTGTGGCAGCAGAGCTGCTGGCTGGTCTCAGCCTGCAGGACGTCTCTGTTCTTGGCTCGAGCTTTATCCAGAGCCTTGTTAGCGTTCTCGTAGTCCACCAGAGCCCGGCTCCTCCGGTACAGCAGGTCCTGCAGCCAGTGATAACGTCACACAAGTAAATATTTAACTGAAATCATTTTTTTACATTTAATAATAACACTGAGTGGGTGATATGTTCCTTCATCACCATGAACACACACACTGCAGTTTATCTGGACTCAGTCCCACACACACCGTCCTGCTGCCCCAAACACTCACTAGAGCTCCACATGTGGATTCATCCGCCGCTGAAAATAGTCCCCAACAGATGCACAGATTTCCTGCTGTTAGTTTGATAAAAACTACAGCAAGCAGCTGTTTGAGGGAATGACTGAGCCTTTTAAACATGAAACTATACAATTGTACAATTTCCCCCTGGGGATCAATAATAAAGTATTTCTGATTATATGTTTGAGTTTTTAAAGATTCACGTCTTCAGTAGGAACCAATGGGCTGAGAGCTGAGAGCCAAAGACAGGAATACAGAATGACAGCAGACTGATGCTTTAACGGTCAGTAAGGAGTCAAACCTTGGCAGCCTGTGACTCTCTCAGATAATACTTGAGCAGGTCGGCCAGCTTCAGGTCTTCATCTGCTGCCACTCGAGCTTCAATCTTCTGTAAAACAACGACAGAAACCTTCAACACAATCAGGTGTTCAGGAAAAAAATCAAACAAGTTCAACACGTCTCAAAGCCTCTGGACCTTTATACAGTATGTGGCCAAAAGTATGCAGACAGCCGTGTTCATAATACTTCAGGATACAGGTCATGTGATCTGACATCTAACGTACCCTCGTTTTCTCAAACAACTCCGACACTTTCAGGAAGAACCTGAAACAGAAGAAACAGCATGTTGACGTCCTGACAAGTTAACAAATAAACAAGGAGAAGGTCACACCACACGTTCAACAGATCATGAAACATGTTCGTACTTGCAGACGTCTGTGGAGTCCTGTGTTCCTAACGTGTAGAGAGACGAGGCGATTCTGTTGATGTCGTCCGCAGCGTCTGAACACAAACACATTCAAATACAATTCAGATCCATAGAGGTGTTATGAACGGTCCAAACCTGAGCAGCAGAGGTGGACATTTCCCATGATGCTCCTGGATGGAGTCTTCCATTAGAGCCTCCCTGCCTGGTGAACAGCCACATCGTTTAAACTTTAGAAATGAAGTTGATTCTTACTTTTGTGCGAGCGGATCATTCTGTCAGATTTGGCCGAAGCGTCTTTCACTCTGTTGTGATATTCTAACAGGAACGTCTTCTCGTGCTCAAAGAAGTCGTCCACGTCCTGAAAAACAGACAGAGAAACAATAAATATTAATAAATATCAATAATCATCTAACAGAGAACAGATATGAACCCTTGAAACTCTGGTTCTTGTGTTTGTCACCTTGACTCCGGCCACCAAGACGCCGTCAGCCGACTTCACCACATTCTTAAAGAAATCCTCCAGCTTCTCCTTCTTGTTCTTCCCTCGTACACTCAGCTGTCAGAGAGCAGAGGTCAAAGGTCACCCAAAAAATAACAGCAAGGACTGAACATGGAGCACAAACACAACATGCTTCCTTCATCAGCTTCTGTTAGAGCTGATCATGTCTCCAGTGGTTCCTGTTTCATATGTCATTTAAGGAAGGTGTGTGAACACGCAGTTTTTACAGGTGTTGAGCTACAAAATAATTAAACATGAAATTATGTTTGAGATCAGAGATCTATATTCAGTCTTTTCTGTTAGTTCATGAAACTGAAAAAAGTGAACTTGTGTTCAGGTGATAAAACTCAAGGTGAGATCCAGAGCGTTTACACAACAACAGATCACAGGTGTGTCAGATGTTCAGGTGAGACTCAGAAAACAGGAGCAGAGTGAGACCTCTCAGCTCTGCAGGCGAGCTTCACCTGGATGGAGACGTGTCTCACCTTTGTGTTCGTACAACTGCTGTCGGTAATCTGGATTTATGTTGATTCTGACTGACTAATTTGTGATTATGAAATATTGATCCCATCAGCTCAGGAGTTACTGTTCACCTGCTCAACAGGAAGCAGCGGTGATGAAAGACTGTTAATGTGTTTCAGGTCAACACCTCACGAGACACCTGAACAACAGGTAACAACTGACTGTCTGTCCAACATCAACGGTTTGTCCACTGAGAGAAGAGACTGAACCTTTTGTTCAGGTGTTCAGCTGTATGAAATTAGCTGACTCAGCATGGACACAATCAAGCCTCATGTAAACACATTTCAGGCGTGTGTCAGCAGTGACTTACATCCTGGTTGTACTCCAGGAAGACGTGGAAGTTGAGGTCCTTCCTGAGGACAGGATGAGCCGCCACACGACACAGGAAGACCTCGTGCATGGCGACGGTCTTCTTAAAGATGGCCAGGTACTCTCTGAGTGGAGACAAAGCTGTCAGTGTGATAAACAGCAGACAACCTGCTGGTGAACTTTCAGCTCTGTTTGTTTGTTAGTGACTCACGCTTCCAGCTCCTGCTTCATCTTGGTGAACTCCTCCTTGGTCATGGATCCTTCTCCCTCCCCAAGCTTCTGCAGCTTCTCTCTGGACGCATCAAAGTCTGGTCTGGGGGGGGCGGGGGGGATCTATTCAACAACAACAACAACAATCAGACTGGAAAACCTTTACTCTTTATTTAAGTCTAGTAATCTTCTTCCTTACAGCAGCGGCCCCGGTTCGATTTGGTCGTTTGCTGCATGTCATCCCCTCTCTCTCTCTTTCTTTTTATATATAAATAAATAAATATAGATATATACATAAATAAATATATAAATAAACAAATATATATAAATATATATATGTGTGTAGTGTTTTATTCAAAGAGTGCCTCAGAGACAAGATGAAGTTGATTGTTCTTTTACATCTGATGTCTGTTTAAAACACTGCAATATGATCAATATGTGCAACACCGGACAAGATGGATGACATATCTGAGCCAATAAGATGTGACTCATAACATTCTGTATTTACTTGTAATGTTGCCCCTATTAACTTCTTTTTTCTGCCCAAACATGTCAATAAAATAAAGTTGCAAAAAGTAAATAAATGAAAAGATTAGATTCCGTGATGTGTACACTACTGACTGCTGACAATCCCACAATGTAATGTGTTGCATACATTACACCTGTTTACTGCTCACCATGAACTACACGTCATTCGATGCTCCTGTGGTGTTGACATGCCTCAGAACCAGCTGTATTTAGAGCTTTACAGCTGTAATTATATGAAGGCAGGCAGTTTGTATCTTTACAGGCGCCCTCATTGATGTATATTTGTGTTTGAGCAGCCTGTAACATTACAGAAGGCAGGAGGCACAGCTGATCATCCCTCTCTTCATTCTGTTTACTGCTGCTGTTAGTTTATGCAGGGAGCCATTTGTAAACAGATCGGGGGGGGGGGTGTAAATAAATCAGGGACCACAGTGCGCCTCTACAGACTGTGAAGCTGGTAGGCTATTTGTTGCAGCTATTAAAGCAACATTTATATAATATTATGAATTTGACCTTAACCTCCACATTTGCACACATCTCCTCATTCACACTAACACTTAGTATTAATATTACCTCAATACGCCAGCATCAGACGCTTTGGGCCTTTAGGGTTACAGTAAGCCTCCAGGAAATGAATGCAAGTCAATGTGATGGAAATTGTGTGTGTGTGTGTGTGTGTGTGTGTGTGTGTGTGTGTGTGTGTGTGTGTGTGTGTGTGTGTGTGTGTGTGTGTGTGTGTGTGTGTGTGTTTCTTACGATGTATCCTGCATATTCTTCGTTCTCCACGAACGAGTCATGCAGCCAGATGAACTCTTCATGCTGTCGGACCACCGAGAACTCGTTCTGCTTAAAGTTAGGGAGCGTGCTCTGTGGAAACAGGAAGTGCATCACCAGATCAGCTGACTGACAGAACATAATTGTGTTATAACCAATTTCAAAATTCTAAAACATCCAGAAGTATTGATCTGGAGGCGTTTTCGCACTGGAGGAACTTTTTCATAGTTCTCGAAAAGCTTGAGTACTTCAGAGCAGGTTCTCTCCAGCACAAGAGGAACCTTGAGTGATGTATGTGTATGTGATTGGTGGAACATAAACCAATGCAGCACCGGCAACCAACATCTTTAAAAACCTGTGTAACAGCTCGTAACGGAGCCTTTAAAAATGTACCAAAACATGGATGAATGGCCGACGGTGAAGTCCAGGCTTGATTGAGCATGATGGAAGAAATATGACACGATTTTGACTCGAAATATACAATTCTGAGTGAGTGACGTTGCTATGCCAACCACCGGCCAGCTCTCATCACTTCAGTGTTCCTCTTGGCAGTGCAAATACAACAGAGAAGAAGCCCATAAATGGTATGTGATTCTTTGGGGTCCCTAGAGAACAGTTCCTCTCGGGGGGTCCCCAGAACTGTTTGGTCTGAAACACATTATGAAGTCACATGTAGTCACAACATTCATTAAGAAAATATCACTTTTATATCAAAAATACAGAAAGTGTAGAACACATGATCAGTGATTATTGGGGGAATTAAATATTCATAAATGTAAACTGGATGTGACTAGGGATGCGTGGGGTTAACATTTGAATGGTACTTCTACTCTAACTGATACTGCTTACTGATCCGGTGCTTGATCATGAACACACTCATATTTATAACTTAAAATCATTAACATGTGTTTGTGTCATTTAGTTAAGTGTGTGTGTGTGTGTGTGTGTGTGTGTGTGTGTGTGGGAAATCAATTTTCTTAATCTCTCCAATACGGAGAGCAGAGCTGATAACACACCCCAGTCTTAATGATTTAGCCCTGAGCCTGTTTAACACACATCCCTCGATGTCTCTCAGGTGGTCCTCACACAGATAGTAACACTCACATACATACACACTGTCTCACCTTGGTGTGGACGGTGAACTTGACCTTGTCTCTCTCACTCAGAGCGTCAGAGATATCGACCTGCAGCGTGGCGTCCATCTGCAGATCCACGTTCACCGCCCGCGGCTGCAGGAGGACAGACACCACATATCCCATAATGCACCACAGCCACTAACGGCAGGTTAGCAGAAACATCCACTGGACCAGCCTCGTCTCATAAGATCACTTCCATTGATACCTGAGGATTGGACCTGTTGGTTCAATTGTACAATTTCCCCCCGGGGATCAATAAAGTATTTCTGATTCTGATTCTGATTCTGATTCAAGTGTGAAGTGATGGAACCAGAACAGTCTCGACTGGTTCTGGTTCAGGTTCATTCGGCTCCACTTTCATCAGTATGGAGGAAAGAAAAGGCCAGAAGGATTTCAATCTGATAAACTTAGAAATCTCATAAATAACAGTGAATTTGTAATATTTAATATTTTCTGTGTGACTTCATCTGGTTTGAAGTTGTCTCATGGTAACGATCACAAGCTTCCTGCATGTTGAGACGGACAGCTACACTAATCTGTTAGCATTCTTCCTCCCTGTGGGAAAACATCCGGCATTTTGTAGTTCATGTACTGATTCTGATAAGTCAGGTATTATTCTGTATGTTTCTCGTCATCATCAAATCTCATGTTCAGACTCAAACCAGCAACCTGTCAGTGCATCCCTCAGTCCTGTCTCACTTCCTGTCTGTAGCTCTCAGCCCATTGGTTCCCACTGAAGACGTGAATCGTTAAAAACTCCTCACAAACATATAGTTTCATGTTTAAACGGCTCAGTCATTCCCTCAAACAGCTGCTCGCTGTAGTTTTTAATCAAACAGCAAGAAATAGTGCATCTGTTGGGGACTATTTTCAGCGGCGGATGAATCCACATGTGGTGCTCTAGTGAGTGTTTGGGGCAGCAGGGCGGTGTGTGTGGGACAAGATAAGCTACAGTGTGTGTGTTCATGGTGATGAAGGAAACAACAGTGAGGCTCACTGATGAGTTTTAATAATAATAATAATAGGATAATAGAAGTAGATATATCAGGATGTAATACACACACACACACACACACACACACACACACACACACTAGTTAGTAGAAACGTTCACTACTGCTTTGAGTCTGAACATGTTCTGCTTTAATTTAGTCACTTCTCTTGTACAAACATGTTAATAAAGCTGAAATGATCAGTCCATTAATTGTCAATCGACACACTAACTGATTCATCGTTTCTTTAGACTTCAGTGTTTTGGCATGTTGGACAGAAACAAATATCTGAACATGTCACGTTTCATAAAAGTATTAATGGAGAAAATGATCATCACATTACTCAGGAAAAAAAATAAACTTTAGCTGCAGCCGCATCATGTGATATTAGTCTGGAACTGGGACGCAGCTGTGGTCCACACAAACCAGTAACACAGACTGGTTTCACTCTGTTCTGTTCCACATCTGACTTTAACTGAAGCGAATTAACCAATGAACATCTAAGCAGAGAGTGAGAGCGTGTGTCATGTGACCGCCTGATGGTTAACCAGCACAGCAGCTCATTAACAACCCGTTAATGATCTGAAACAGACCGTTAGCTGCTAGCTCAACCTCTGCCAAAGCTAACGGCCTGCAGCTGGGTCACTGTTTGGACTCTCAGCTGGAGAAACCAGTTCAACTACAGCTGACAGACACACAGACTGAAGTCCGTTAGCATGAAGCTAACGTTAGCCAACACGGCTAACCTGGCTAGAAAATCAGAGCTAATGCTAAGTAGCTGCTTTAGCTGAACCGAAGAGAACACAGAGCTGAACCCAGACACACAGGCAGACCAGCATACAGGCAGACAGGTGAACAGAGACAGACAGGTATAAAGTCAGCACTCACTCCCCGGTCCTCCTCGGAGAGGAAGTCGGGTCCGTCGTCCAGCCCTTCCTGCTGCGGAGACAGAGAGCACAGAGCGTTAGTTTACCGACACACCGGTCGCTCACTGACCGTAACACAACAACAACACGAGCACCGGCGCACCGGCGGCTCCCCGGGGCCGTTACCGAGCCGATAAAAAAGAAAAACAAGAGGGAGAGGAGAGGAGAGAGACGAACCCACCATCATGTCTGCCAACGGGTGGAGACAGGAAGTGCTCTGACGTCACGGCGGACAGGAAGATTTTTTTAATGAATCAAATCATATTTTATTTTACTGAATTAAGTATCAGAGTACTTTCACTGAAGCAGTGAGGTACATGTACTTTACTTTACTTCATTATTAAACATCATTTTTCTGCCCATGGATTTGAATTGTGACTGTTCAGATAAATATAACTCTCAGTCTTCAGACATGTTTGTTCTCACTGGACTCGACTGTAAGTCCAGAAAGACCTGGTCTCAGTTCCACATATCAGATCTTGCTTATTATTAAGTAAGTTTATTAATGAGATAAAAGAAGTGAAGCACGCAGGACTTACGTTTTATTCATAATTAAAACAAATGATCTGTGGTCCGTCGTGTTGGTGTTCTGGGTAAAGAAGGTCAAAAACATCCCAGCACTTTAACCCTCTTATAGTTATCGTGTATAATCAGTAAAGATGTAATAACTGGTCAACTGGTCTTTATTCATGTATTTGTTAAGTGTAATAAGAGGAGGCTGCTGTGTAAACAGAAGATGAACGACAAATAAAACTGTGACAATATAAAATGTGTTCATAGGAGAAGTTAACAAATACTGAACATTAATGAACACTTTATATCTGCTTACAGCTACATTCAAGTCTGGTATTAATTAAGTGTGTTTCTGTACGTATAATTAAAGCCACGTATAATTCAGCTCTGTGACCAGCAGGAGGAGACAGAACTCTGTTATCAGCACTGTTATCTCCTGACTCGCGAAGGGCATTCTGGGTAATGGAGTCCTCGATCTTCTCACCCCGAGACTCTCTAACTCTCAATGAATGGTTCAAACTATAAAACTTTGACTTGATGACTTTATGATCATAAAATCAGGAGAAAATAATCAGCTGATTCATCCACAATGAACTAATAATCATTAGTTGATAGTTCAGAATGAGCTCCACCTCAACCAACTCCAACAGTAACATCCTGCTTCACATTAATGATGAGGAATAATCATCTAATGACAGAATCTATAACAGGAGGACAGTCACAGGGGACATCTGACTACTGGAATACTTTTACTTTTAATACTTAATACCTCTCACTGTGGCAGAAGATCCATCATGGAGGACCAAAACATCCCGTTAGCTTCCTGAACAAACCTCCATCCTCTCTCAGAGTTAAAGTCTGATAATGGAAAATCCTTAATCCTGGACAGGGTGTGTTTAGCCTAGTTTAGCACAAAGACTGGAACCGGGGGGGGGGGGGTGCTCTCAGTCAAAAGACAACAAGTGTGTCTACATGTTGTCTCTTCATTATTGAACAGGTGCAGAGATAGAAATGTCAAAAGGAAACATTGCAGTTTGAGCAGCAGTTACACAATGAAACAAGAATCTCTAATTGATTCATCTTTATTTGACCTTTAACAACACACCAAACATGTTGAGGAAGACAACATTAATGGTGTTTAATCTGATCTAAACCTGAATCTAATAAAAACTAATGAGCAACATGAGCAACCATTGACTCTATTCCCAGCATTGGGGTGAATTATTGAAATACGATTAATATGATTATGAATATTTATTGGATTATCTTCATGATTAAGGGGTTTTACCATCAACTAACCTCTACAAGCTAACTACTGATGAATTGGTAACTAGCTTGTCAACTAATAAGATAAAAAATTTAAATCACAACTTAAAGACTTACTTACATCTCAATCACACAGTTTTAACCAACTGATATTCAAACATGAAATCACTGTTAGGAAGAGGAAGACAAAAAGAGATTTCCATAAACAAGTAGTCAAAAAACAGATTTTATTTCACTGTCTCTATTCTGCTCGGTTGCTTGTTGGCTTGCTGGCTTTCTAGACAAGACATGTTTGCTCATTGGCAACTAAATTCTACAGAGGCTCGCTGGGGTCAGCTGAGAAAAAAGAGCCATGTGTGAATCTGTACTCTCAGTTTATGTGCCCACTGAACTGGCGGAAACATATTTTTGTGCCAGTAAAATGCTTTTAGTGAGGTTATAGTTTTCATTTTTAGTTAGAGCTCGGCTAATTTACATTATTATGCATCTGTTTTTTATTTCAGTCCACCATCCTCTTAATGCTCATTTCTTCCTGTCGATATCGCCACTTCGCTAAAAGACCAAATTTCCATCCCGTTTCAAACTGGGGACCTGTGTGTACCTTTGTTTTTGTTATGTTTGTTCAGTTTAGTGCAGTTTTTCAAAGTAAAATTATTTTCCTACTGTTGGAGTTGTTTTGGTTTAAGATCCTGTCTTTCTGATGATCTGTATGGAAGCCCATAACTGCCTGGAGAAGAAAATAAATTGATGAAGTATCAAATATAAGACAAAAAAACCCTAGTATCCCATAGTATCTCATCAGTTGGACCTAATAAATCAATTTATTTGACTTGTCCTCTGCAGCTGGTCTGTTGTCGTGTGGTTGTTGTGTTGAGCTGTAGTTGAGCTGTAGTTGAGCTCAGCTCTCAGTCGTCTGTCCGTCCTGTTTTGCCTTTTGTGGATAGTGATGACGGGACTCAGAAGCATGTGTGATCCAGAAATAGCAGCAGGAGGATCAGATTCTCTAGAGCTGATCAGAGTGTCAGCAGCTTCCTCTCTTTTATACTTTATACAACACATTTTACTGCTGACGACAGCTGAACCAGCCGCAGGGACACTTTTAAACATGAGCAGGAAACACAAACCTGGTTCTGGTTTCTGCTGGATCTGGGTAAGACCAGAGTCACTGGCTGCTTTCACAGTTAGGACCTTTTAAGGTCAGGAATTTACAGCTTCCATTCATTCAGCTCCTGAAGCTGCCTGACTCAGACAGGAAGACAGAACTCAGACAGGAAGACAGAACCCAGACAGGAAGACAGAACCCAGACAGAACTCAGATAGGAAGACAGAACCCAGACAGGAAGACAGAAGCTTCATCCCCTCATGGAGAACGTCAGGTGTCTACTGTGTGGTTCCACTGGGGCTCCACTGGACATGGAGCCCTCATTGTTTCTCATGAAATGGGTGTGTGTTTGTGCTTGTGGTACCGGATGGACCCAGCAAGGGTCTATATAGATTATATCCTGCTTTGACCTTCACCACCCCCCATAACAAATGTCCCTCCATGAATCCCGGTGGGAGGGACCAAGACACAAGGAAAAGATGCAAGTGAGGGAAACGTGGATGCAATTAAGAGACTTCGGATGTACTCTCAGACAGGACGTCAGACCTCATACAAGACAGAACTCAGACAGGAAGTTAGGACTCAGCTGGAATATAGGACTCAAGACAGCAGGTCAAAACTGAGAAGTGATAGACTGGTCTAAAGTTAGTCTAGGCCTGGTTTGGTCTGAGACTTGTCTGATATGTATAAAGATTGTAGAATAAATCTGGGGCTCATTATGGGTCTAAAAAGTGGTCCTCCCTGAGAGCTAAAAGCTGTTTCTGTGGAAACCATTGATGCTGCAGACTGGAAAATCAGCAGATATCACCGGCACTTGTTTGGATGTTGTTCAGCCTTTTCTTCTCTCTCGTCAGAGTAAACTTTTTGTTTCATTTTACACACATATACACAACACTCACATCTAGGATCTTTAGAAACATTTCTGATAGAATTTAAAATCAAGTTCTGTAAATTTGGATTAAGATTGAACAGTTTGTAGTGATGCACTCGAGCTGCTGCTTTGGGATGATCGAGACAGAACATCAGCAGTGAGCCGGATGGATCAACATCACACTCACAAAGTACGAATCTTCTGATTGTTTCGTGTTGAACCAATCAGGTTTTAGCTGTCATTTGGAAGATGGGTCTAAATACTACATTACCCATGAGCCTCAGCCATTGTTGCTGTGAAGATTGACCCAGAATTTAAAAGTGAACTGATTTAAGCTACAGATTGTTTTCAGTTTCCTCAGCTGCTTCATCTTTAGCTCCCACCTCCTATTAGCGTGGCATACAACAGAGTGTGAAGCTGTGTGATTTGATATTTCTATCTGCAATGCACCTTGGGATTCTTAGTTAACGTCTACTATGATGTTTTTATGTCCACAGGCTTCTTGAACCTTCAAATGTTCATCAAAGAACCACATTTTAATATTTTGTTCTGAGGATTCAAACAGTTTCATGTTGATTCAAACTGAGTCACTAACACTATCTGAGAAACTGACATTTACTGCAGGAACCAGAAACAAGTCGTGACACTTGTAGAACCTCTATAGACAGAAAAGACACTTGTAGAACCTCTCAGTCTAAAGAACATTGTGTTTGATTTGTATTCATGGACAAATATTTAAAGTTTTATTTGTTTTAACATTCTATATTTCATACTGCTTCTAATGGGATTCTAGTGACATTATGTGGATTCTAATGAGGCCATACTGGCTCTATATGGTTCATACTGGTTCTAATGGAGAACTACTGAGGTCACACTGGTATCATATTTGTTCTATTAAGGCTCCAATGGATCTATCAACGTTCTTCTGGAGTCACACTGGTTCATTTGATGATCTATTGAGGTCATACTGGAGTCAAGATGGTTCTACTGAAGTTTTACTGATGTCATATTTGTTCTTCTAGGTACATTAGAACATGATTATGTTTTACTGGGATTCTACTGGGGGTCAGATTGTTTCTGCATGTGCTCTACAGTTCTATTGGGATCACAGTAATTCCACTGGGGTTCTTTTAAGGTCATACGGGTTCTAATGAGCTCCACTAGAGTTCTACTGGGGTCAAACTGGTTCTACTGAGGTTCTACGGTGTTCAGTACGTTCTCATTCAGGGGCCGTTTAACCTTACTGGTGGAAGTACAACAAGAAGTAAAGTACACAGGAAGTAGAACATAACTGACACCTGTTCATTAGGATCTCAGGGACACCGAGTGGACGACCTGTGGGTAAAAACGCTCTGTGATTGGTGGAAGCAGAGACGAGGCGGGAGGCTTCAGATCTGCCACAGGCTTTTATTGCAAAGTGGCTTCCTGTGATCTCAGAAACAACGTTCCACGTTAAGGCTCCAGATGTCTTGTTGTTGTTGTTGTTGTTGTCGTTGTGGGGTCGTCTCTCACTGCTGGGGTCAAATCTGCTTCCTGTAGTATTTCTTTAGAAAATAAAAGTGCACTCTAACTAACTGGTGTGACGGTTACATTCGAACTGAAAGTAAGGCGACGACCAAACAGCTAGAATGACGGTGAGTCCGACAGGAATGAAACTGAGGTAAACAAACGTTAGCTTGGTGACATAAAAACAGAGAATTTAACATCGTTTCTGTCTCAACCTGTAGTGTTTCAACAAAAAGTGCTGGGTTATAATCTTCTTCTCTTCTGAATGCATAGTCTAACAATACGTCTGCCTGGTTTGAACATACTGAAGAAGAAACAACAGTTTACAATAATAAATAAAGTCATGTAAAAAGCGTCATGACCCGTGTGCTGCAGGAGGCGGAGCTTCGCGGTGCAGCGCTCGCCTCCAACACGTGTGGCTGCTTCCTTCACATCGACTTTTTGGCAAAACTCTGGCTGTGAGAGAGAGACAACCGTCCTGGGGTTTGATAGTGTGCCATTTTCTGTTTTTTCCTGCCAGGTGAAAAGAAGTCATGTGGCAACAAACTGGGAGGTGTTTGCATATCATTATGTTAATGAGATCTCCTTCATGTTGGAAAAAAGCAAAAAGAACAAAAACAAAAAGAAAACAAAGAGGCCTAAAGACGCTAACTCCTTCAGGACATGGATACAGACAGAGCAAGCTGCTGAGTGAAGCGGCGGTGTTCAGGTGGGGTCAGGTGCTTCGGTCCGGATGGCACGGCGGTTGGCTTGGCTCCGCTCGGCTCGCTGCAATGACATCACAGCGGCTTACCCTCCAGAGACACCACCACGTTCCCGCCCAGCTTCTCAGCCAGTGTGGTGCGGTCCTGGATGTCGTCCAGTCCGTTCACCTGCCACTCGTGTTTGATACCTGAGGAGACACACCTGAGGTCACTGAGGGGTCAGGGAGACGTCAGAGAGACAGACGACACACAACTGAACAAACACACACCTCGACAGAACCTGACAGGTGTTCCAGACTAGATTATCATAAACGTTGTTTATTGTCCCGGAGTGGTCAAGAGGTCAAATAAGCTCCTGTCTCGTTTCCCTCTATGGTTGCCATGGTTACACGGCACGCACATTCACAACACCATCAGCAAGCAATGGATGCGGCAGACCCATATGTAATGATCTATAATCGGTAATGATCAACAATATGACTCCCCCCAGTGACCTCTGACCCCAGCAGGTCACATGATGACTCACCTGTAAACTTCTTTTTGATGGCATCTTTAGAGCTGGCGTAGATCATCTTACTCTTCAGTGGAGCGTTCTCTGGAGCCCTGAGGACAAACAGAACACAGTCAGAACTCAGGACAACAGTCAGAACTCAGGAGAAGGAGAACAGTCAGAACACATTCAGAACTCAGGAGAACAGTCAGAACACAGTCAGAACTCAGGAGAAGGAGAACAGTCAGAACACATTCAGAACTCAGGAGAACAGTCAGAAGAAGGAGAACAGCCAGAACACAGTCAGAACTCAGGAGAACAGTTAGAACACAGTCAGAACTCAGGAGAACAGTCAGAACACAGGAGAACAGTCAGAACACAGGAGAACAGTCAGAACACAGCCAGAACACAGGAGAACAGTCAGAACACAGCCAGAACACAGTCAGAGAACAGTCAGAGAACAGACAGAACACAGTCAGAACTCAGGAGAACAGTCAGAACACAGGAGAACAGTCAGAACACAGTCAGAACTCAGGAGAACAGTCAGAACACAGGAGAATACAGGAGAACAGTCCGAACACAGTCAGAACTCAGGACAACAGTCAGAACGCAGTCAGAACGCAGCCAGAACACAGCCAGTACACAGTCAGAACTCAGGAGAACACAGGAGAATACAGGAGAACAGTCAGAACTCAGGACAACAGTCAGAACACAGTCAGAACTCAGGAGAATAGTCAGAACACAGTCAGAACTCAGGAGAACAGTCAGAACACAGTCAGAACACAGTCAGAACACAGTCAGAACTCAGGAGAACAGTCAGAACACAGTCAGAACTCAGTCAGAACTCAGTCAGAACTCAGTCAGAACTCAGTCAGAACTCAGGAGAACAGTCAGAACACAGGAGAACAGTCAGAGCACAGGAGAACTCAGTCAGAACTCAGTCAGAACTCAGGAGAACAGTCAGAGCACAGGAGAACAGTCAGAGCACAGGAGAACACAGGAGAACAGTCAGAACTCAGGAGAACAGTCAGAACTCAGGAGACGACTGGTCTCTGATCAAAGACTGGTCCCTGATCAGTACTGTACCAGAAGATGAAGACGAGGTCCTCCTTCTTGGACTCCTTGGTCTCGTAGGTGGCGTCGTACAGGCCGTATCTGCAGTCGTTGAGGGGGAGGAGCTTAACGAAGCAGGCATAGGGGTCGTCCACCGTCTCCCCAATGTCCCCCACCAGGATCTGCTTCCCCTCCTCCACAATGATCTTCTTCCTGTCCTCGCTCAGACAGAACAGCACTGCCTTCTTCCTCTTCTTCACCTCGTCCTGGGTTGAAGACTTCCTCACCTTCATGTCGTTGAACACCCTGATGACCTCATCGTTCACTGTCACACCTGACGCCTGCAGAGGACAGGTGTGATTAGTTCATATGACGACACACTAGCATGTGAATAAAGAGCTTAACGATCAGTCGGTTAATCCATCCGCAGAAAATTAATCAGCAACTATTTTAATAATCAATCATAATTGACAGATTAATGGAGAATGAAAATGTATGAATTAGGGTCGGCCCATTGGACGAAGATAGAGTCCATCACCGGTTGGTTTTTTTGGGGCGATTTTTGTCCTTTTATTTGGTTAATTTAATGGTCTGTGTCTGAAGAACGAGAGAGAGCCGCTGCTCAGAGACAGACTCTGGTTCAGCGAACTAACTCAGAGAGGCAGCAGGGGAACACAACAGAATATTTTATATCATATATCTAACTCAGTGGATTAATGGTTTATTTAGACCAAAACGGAGTTGGTGATTGTTGGAACAGTGGAAAGACTTACCAAGACGGTGGTTTTGGTGTGTTTTAATTTGTTTCTGTCGCATTGAATTCAGAATATATGCAGTTGTATTTTTCTGTTAAATGAAAGAAGGTGTACAAGTATTTCATTTGACATTTTGCGAGTTTATTTGTTAATTGGTCGCCGGTTGTTGAGCTGACGTCATATCATATCATCCAACCCTCAGTTTGAGCTCACAGAGTCTGAAAACTCCATATTGATTAGCTGATTAACCAATCGTTGGAAAGTTAATTGACAACAATTTGTCAACAACAGTGCTTTTATTGGTTTTAACAGTTTCCCTGTTTCCTGGTTAGTAGCGGTGCTCCAACATGTGCTACCTCACTGCTCTGGTGGTCATGTGACCCAGCATGTGAGGAGAAACTAGCTGCTCCAGGCTGAACACAGATTGCACTGTAGTCTACTGCAGCGTACAGTAGTCTACTGCAGTGTACTGCAGCGTACTGTAGTTTTACAGAATGTCCCTTTAGGCTGCAGCTTCTGATAAAACGGATCAGATGACTCGTATCGGACTAAAAGACGTCAGCTGATCCACTGAACACTCTTACTTATTAAATATAATTCTCCATCCATCCTCACTGTCGGTTTCTCTTCTTCTCTGTTTTGTATCTCAGTAAAGTGAATTTCATTATGCTGTCGGACAGAACGAGGCGTGTGAAGTGGAGCTAAACAGATAAATCAGTATTCAATATATATATATCAATATCTACACTATAAAACGTTACGCTCAGTATAAACAATATAAGGGATCCGAATCAAGATTGTTGTTTAAAATTACTATCGGTCGATAAATAATGATCATGTTTTTGAAACCCCAAATATGGACGTGGGTATCAGTCGGGCTGCACCACTGCTGATGTCACAGTCAGCTGATCAATGTGTCTGTTTAAGACATCACAGCGGATTGAGACAAGCTTTGGATCAATAATCATCAGACATGTTGGCAGACTGACTCAGTTCTTTGCTAATGAAGCAGTAGTCACTAACTATTTTCATTATCCATTATATACCTGATTACTGTTACAAAATAGTACAATCACTTTACTTAGCATTATTATTGTTATTAAAGCTGCATCACTGTGCTACTTTTGTTATTAGAGGTGAAACAACCAATTTATTAATTTATTAGTCAATTGACAAAATGAATCATCATGAAATATTGGAGACGATGAGAGTGATGACAATGTATTATCCAAAATATTAACTGATCAATTAATGAAATAATAATCAGCTGCAGCCCAAATGACAGACTTTAATTTTCTTCTAGTTGTTGTTAATGTTTTAAATATAATATATGAATTAATCATTAATTCATAATCTATTCATATTAACATGTCTGAAGTTTGACAAACTCTTATTTGTGTAAAGTGAAGAAAATAAAGAGTTCACAGATCTGACTGCTGTTGAGTTGAACCGGTTACTGGTCAGTTGGTGTTACATGTTACTGGTCAGTTGGTGTTACATGTTACTGGTCAGTTGGTGTTACATGTTACTGGTCAGTTGGAGTTACATGTTACTGGTCAGTTGGAGTTACATGTTACTGGTCAGTTGGTGTTACATGTTACTGGTCAGTTGGAGTTACATGTTACTGGTCAGTTGGTGTTTACCTCTTCCTTGTCAGTTAAACCAGTGATCAGCCTCCAGGCCTTCAGACTGACAGACAGACAGACTGACTGACTGCAGAGTCACTGCTGTCTGTCTGCCTGCCTGCCTGTCTATCTGACTCAGCTAAAAGACCCGGACTAAATCCAACCTCCTGAACCCACTCCTTCAACTGAACCGGTTTAGTACGGTTCAGTGAGTTCAGCTCACCTGGTTTAGTCCGGGTCCGATTGTGTTTCCCGGTCGGGTGCGGGCCGGTCAGCCCAGCAGAACCACAGCGGGAATAAGATGGCCGCCCCGGGCCACACGGCCTGGGGGCAGGCCCGGCCAGGCCAGGCTCGGAACACGGACCGTTGCATACATAAAACCCGAAACCCTCCGTTAAAGTCACCAGATGAAACCCCGTTACTAGGAGAGGTCTCTATGTAACGTAAACACCGAATAACCGTCGGTTACAGAGAGCTAACTAACGGGAGCGGCAGCCATGCTAGCTAACATCACGCTACCCGCGGAGCCACATAACGGTCCTCTGGAGACCCGCAGGATCCGGACTGCACAAGAACCGGTTTCTTTAGATCACAATTAAACCCGGAGTAGAGTCTGCGGGCGGTTCTTACCATGTTGTCCCGGGGTTTGTCCGCGCTGCTTCGCCGTCAGATCGGGGTTTCTCAGGGGTGAAAGGTAGCGGGGAATGTGGCCGGCCGACCGGAGGAGGAGGAGGAGGAGGAGGGAGGAGGGGGGTGGGAGGGGGAGGGGGGATGGGGGGGTTCTCTTAGACCAGAAACTTAAAGTCAAACTGACACAAACATGTTGAACTGCGAGTCAGCGGCTGCTGTCACTGTTTGTTTGTGTGTGTGTGTGTGTGTGTGTGTGTGTGTGTGTGTGCGTGTGTGTGTATGTTGTGAACCAGTGTGTGTGTGTGTGTTTTGTGAACCTGTGTGTGTGTGTGTTGTGAACCTGTGTGTGTGTGTGTGTGTGTGTGTTTTGTGAACCTGTGTGTCTGTGTTGTGAACCTGTGTGTGTGTGTGTGTGTGTTGTGAACCTGCGTGTGCCTGTTGTGAACCTGTGTGTGTGTGTGTGTGTGTTGTGAACCTGCATGTGCCTGTTGTGAACCTGTTGTGAACCTGTGTGTTGTGAACCTGCGTGTGCCTGTTGTGAACCTGTGTGTGTGTGTGTGTGTGTGCTGTGAACCTGTGTGTGTGTGTGTGTGCTGTGAACCTGAACCTGTGTGTGCTGTGAACCTGTTGTGAACCTGTGTGTGCCTGTTGTGAACCTGTTGTGAACCTGTTGTGAACCTGTGTGTGCTGTGAACCTGTGTGTGTGTGTGCTGTGAACCTGTGTGTGTGTGCTGTGAACCTGTGTGTGCCTGTTGTGAACCTGTTGTGAACCTGTTGTGAACCTGTGTGTGCTGTGAACCTGTGTGTGTTGTGAACCTGTGTGTGCTGTGAACCTGAACCTGTGTGTTGGTGTGCTGTGAACCTGTGTGTGCTGTGAACCTGTGTGTGCTGTGAACCTGTGTGTGTGCGCTGTGAACCTGAACCTGTGTGTGCTGTGAACCTGAACCTGTGTGTGTGTGCGCTGTGAACCTGAACCTGTGTGCTGTGAACCTGTGTGTGTTGTGAACCTGTGTGTGCCTGTTGTGAACCTGTTGTGAACCTGTGTGTGTTGTGAACCTGTGTGTGTGTGTGTGTGTGTGTGTGCTGTGAACCTGAACCTGTGTGTGTGTGTGTGTGTGAGCAGATCAGCAGGCAGCAGCTGGTTATAAAACGTCCATTTATTTTTACATCATAACAACAACAACAACCACCATGTTAGAGAGCATCAGGAGGCATCTATGAGTCATAAATAAAGACAACCAGAACTAAATAAATACGCAGCAGCTCCAGTGTACAGTGTAGTGTCTTCACTGTTTTCACTGTCTACAGTGTCTACAGCTGACCTCCAACACACACACACACACACACACACACACACACACACACACACACACACACACACACACACACACACACACACACACACACACACACACACACACACACACAGCTGACTGAACTGCAGAAACACTATCATCACAGAAGAAGAACGCGTCAAACAAAACTGCCTAAAGCAGGAAAATGTTGCAGTAGTCAAAATAAAATAAAAAAAACTACAAATCCACAGAGGCCACAGCAGCTCCGATTCTTAAAGGAACAGTCCGTTCTCATTTTCTTAGTTTGGGTCATTAACATCAGTTTCGTGTCTGTGGCTTCAGAACATGTTAATCAGTGAGCAGTAGGCTAGCTGTTTCCATCTGCTTCCAGTCTTCATGCTAAGCTAAGCTAAGCTAAGCTAAGCACATCCTGAGTCAGACTGAATGCACATGAGACATGACATGACATGAATAACCAAAATGTTGGACTGTTCCTTTAAGGCTGATTCAGGTATTTCACTTCCTCAAGATAACAAACTGTTTGAGATCAGGACTGAATTAAACGTGACATCACGCGTTTCCTCCAGATGAATCAGTCAGTCAGCTGAAAAGCACCTCCTGTGTTTGGAGGGCGGGGCCTGTGTGTCGACATTTGACCTCATTAACAGTTTGAAATCTGGAGATAAAAGATCAACAAAGGTTGAGATCTGTGGAAGTCTGAGGCTGAACCTCTCCATTTGTGTCCTCATGATGTACGACAGAATTCAGAGTTTAAAATCCAATTTTCATTTTGATGTTTGGAAGTTTTAGTGAAGGTTTGACGATCAAGATGTCGTTAAAGTGAGTAAAAGTCAACATGTATATTTGAAAACTGTAGACTTACTGCCAAAATACAAACTGTTGACAAATAGATTGAACGCTGCCATGAGGACGGCCATGTCCTGATTTTAGCTCATTTCTAAATACAATGGACTTCTTTATAGAAAATTGTTGAGTTTGTTTTCACACAGGGAACACTGGGAGAGTCCTGCCATCATAAACATTAATTTCAATTGGAAACAAGCTGAAATCAGAACTTAAGTTAAGCAGTCCAGTTTGCATGTTCAGTAGTATTTATCATTATCTGCCAAAATGAAAATAAAGTCTGTTAAATATTCTAAATGCAAGGTCCACTTACTGAGCCGAGCAGCTGAGCTTTCGGCCGTATCCCATGCAGTTTGCTCAGGAGTCATCACATGACCTACGTAGGGAACTTTGGTCATGTGATAACAGGTAGTTGTACCAAGCAGTTACCTGAGCAGTTACATTTCCTGGAGAAGGCCACGAGATACAGTTGAAAGCTCTGGGAACAGCCCAGTAAGTCTTTGTCATTCTGCACACACTGATATTTATCTGTCAATCATTTCTATTATAACCTTTAGATATTAATTATATATTCTGCTTTTTAAATGTTAAATGTTTGTCATACATCATCAATTCAATTTGTTTAAATTATTTCATTTTAGTTTTGGCCTCCACAGACTTCCATAGCCTTTAATATATAGCCTGAGTCCTTGTTGCCACGGTGGCACTCTGCTTCAGTAAAAAACAGCTGCACTGTTAGAAAATCATTTTCATTCAAATCAAAAATTTGGTCCCTGAGCAAAACACAAACGGCCTGATTTGATTTTAATCGTTAGTGCGAAGCTGAACTTTCTTTAGTGGTTTTTGCTTTTCTGGATGAAAAGAAACATCAGATGAAAACTGTGGGGACTCTACTGTCTCTACTGTCCTACAGCACCACAGGAATGTCTGCTACATGTCCACCGTCTGTCCACAAAGACAGGAAGTTAATGTTGAAGGAAATCTACTCCACAACTTTTCTACGCTTTCATGAACTCATATTAGCTAAAACTATTTTCCATAAGGTTTATTTGTCTTAAGAGTGAAGCTTCGGATCAGGTGACCTGGTGAGCCGGTGACCAGGTGAGAGGACTGTCTGAGCTGCTTTTTTATTGAGGCTCACCTGAGACAATTCTATCATTCATTTAATCATACAGTGTTTTAATGTTCATGACCTTTGACCCCTGTAGTCTCTTTAAACTACAGAGTGCTGTGGCCGACCGGTTCAGGGGGGG
Organism: Enoplosus armatus; assembly: GCF_043641665.1. Lineage (NCBI taxonomy): Eukaryota > Metazoa > Chordata > Actinopteri > Centrarchiformes > Enoplosidae > Enoplosus > Enoplosus armatus. Next base: position 22,884,271 of record NC_092194.1, read on the forward strand.
GTCAATGGTCATGAAGGAGCGACACCATGTCAGTCCATCAGGAGGGGGGCCATCAGGCCACGTCTCCTCCCTTAACCAATCAGCAGAGTGGACAGTGGTGAGGTCAGTGGAGTGCGTTTGGTTCAGTGTCGGGAGCGTTTGGCGGGCGGGGCCGAGCTGCGCTCTGATAGGCCGAGTCTGCTGAGCTCCGAGTGGAAGAACTGCTGCAGGCGGTGTCCGGCCTTCGCCTCGTTAGTGTGACGAGGATTATACTGAAGACAGTTAGAGAACATCAGGTCCACGTCTGAGACATACTCACCTGCAGACAGGCAGAGAGACAGACAGGAATCAATTCCACTTTGTCATAAAATAAAAATACATTTTACAAGTTTGTCTCATGTTTATTTTCAGTTTTGTTTTCCTGTAAAACGTAGAAACATTTTTGATGACACATCTTGAACTCGGGGGTTAAATAAATGTATCCTGTCAGATGTGATTTAGTGACTAGCTAACCGGGCCATCATATAACAGCACAGCTAACTGTGCTAGCTTGTTAGCGGAGCTAACATAAATCTCTCTCATAACTAAACCATCACAATATAGAAGATAACCTCTATCTAACTTCTCCGTCACTGACACTTTAAAGATACTGTCAATAAAACGGAACACTTCCTGAAGAGGTTCACATTAAAAGCATCTTAAATCACAAGTCAAATTTCTGATGTTTTTCTGCCATATTTAATAGTTTATGTTGCAGTAGTTTGCAGAAGTAGAAAAAGACAATGAATAATGTTCCTGCTGCTGTTTGAAGGCAACAGCTATTTAAAAAGTCAATGATAAATACAAACAGCTGTACAACAGGACACCAGTACTATAGTATCTATTGATTAGTATCTGAATATATATATATATATATATATATATATATGACATCTTTGAGTTCTGGATCAGAGTCAGTGCTGAAACGTTCACACAACGCTGCCAGTGACAGACTAAACCTGAAGGTGCAGCCGTGGACTCTCAACAATATTTAACAGCTGATCAGTGATCTGTGACTGACACCATCTCATATAATAATAAATACATCATTTTAAAAACAGATGGAACTACTGATGGAAATAGTGTTTAAAATTGAATTCTTACTCTAATTCAATTTCATCTATATAGCACCAAATCACAAAAAAGTCATCTCATGACACAGAGCAGAGGTCTAGACTGACTCTTTATAATGTTATTACAACATTATGAGAAATTATAAAATATACATATGACAAATAATGAGTGAGTGCATGTGTGTGTGTGTTTCCTCACCTGCTGTCTGATATTCACAGTTGTTGACTTTCTCTCTGATGGTGCTGAGGGCGATCGGCTTCTTGATGATGTCATAGTAGTCAGGGACCTACACACAAACAGACAGACAGGCAAGTCACACTCAGTTATACAGTGCATCCGGAAAGTATTCACAGCGCTTCACTTTTTCCACATTTTGTTATGTTGCAGCCTTATACCAAAATGGATTAAATTCATTTTTTTCCTCAAAATTCTACACACAACACCCCATAATGACAACGTGAAAAAAGTTTGAGATTTTTGCAAATTTATTAAAAATAAAAAACCTGAGAAATCACATGTACATAAGTATTCACAGCCTTTGCTCAATACTTTGTTGATGCACCTTTGGCAGCAATTACAGCCTCAAGTCTTTTTGAATATGATGCCACAAGCTTGGCACACCTATCTTTGGGCAGTTTCACCCATTCCTCTTTGCAGCACCTCTCAAGCTCCATCAGGTTGGATGGGAAGCATCGGTGCACAGCCATTTTCAGATCTCTCCAGAGATGTTCAATCGGATTCAAGTCTGGGCTCTGGCTGGGCCACTCAAGGACATTCACAGAGTTGTCCTGAAGCCACTCCTTTGATATCTTGGCTGTGTGCTTAGGGTCGTTGTCCTGCTGAAAGATAAACCGTCGCCCCAGTCTGAGGTCAAGAGCGCTCTGGAGCAGGTTTTCATCCAGGATGTCTCTGTACTTTGCTGCATTCATCTTTCCCTCTATCCTGACTAGTCTCCCAGTTCCTGCCGCTGAAAAACATCCCCACAGCATGATGCTGCCACCACCATGCTTCACTGTAGGGATGGTATTGGCCTGGTGATGAGCGGTGCCTGGTTTCCTCCAAACGTGACGCCTGGCATTCACACCAAAGAGTTCAATCTTTGTCTCATCAGACCAGAGAATTTTGTTTCTCATGGTCTGAGAGTCCTTCAGGTGCCTTTTGGCAAACTCCAGGCGGGCTGCTATGTGCCTTTTACTAAGGAGTGGCTTCCGTCTGGCCACTCTACCATACAGGCCTGATTGGTGGATTGCTGCAGAGATGGTTGTCCTTCTGGAAGGTTCTCCTCTCTCCACAGAGGAACTCCGGAGCTCTGACAGAGTGACCATCGGGTTCTTGGTCACCTCCCTGACTAAGGCCCTTCTCCCCCGATTACTCAGTTTAGATGGCCGGCCAGCTCTAGGAAGAGTCCTGGTGGTTCCGAACTTCTTCCACTTACGGATGATGGAGGCCACTGTGCTCATTGGGACCTTCAAAGCAGCAGAAATTTTTCTGTAACCTTCCCCAGATTTGTGCCTCGAGACAATCCTGTCTCGGAGGTCTACAGACAATTCCTTTGACTTCATGCTTGGTTTGTGCTCTGACATGCACTGTCAACTGTGGGACCTTATATAGACAGGTGTGTGCCTTTCCAAATCATGTCCAATCAACTGAATTTACCACAGGTGGACTCCAATTAAGCTGCAGAAACATCTCAAGGATGATCAGTGGAAACAGGATGCACCTGAGCTCAATTTTGAGCTTCATGGCAAAGGCTGTGAATACTTATGTACATGTGATTTCTTAGTTTTTTATTTTTAATAAATTTGCAAAAATTTCAAAAAAACTTTTTTCACATTGTCATTATGGGGTGTTGTGTGTAGAATTTTGAGGAAAAAAATTAATTTAATCCATTTTGGAATAAGGGTGTAACATAACAAAATGTGGAAAAAGTGAAGCGCCGTGAATACTTTCCGGATGCACTGTATATCGTCAGTGTGTGTGTTCCTGTGTGTTGTTAACAGACCAGCCGGTGACCTTCTGATGACATTCTGTTAAACTTTATCATCGATCTTTCTCAATGAATTTGGTTTGTAACATCACAAAACAGAATATTTTTGACTGTTTATTCGACTAAACAAGACATTTTTACTGTTTACCAAGAAAAGCAGCAAATATTCACATTTAAGAACGTGGAACCCTCAAATGTTCTGCTGCCTTCAGGTTGGTTCAGTTTGATGTTGATTAGAGAGAGAAGAGACCTTCATGTTCATGGTGTTTCTGTACAGACACACATCCAACCATCTTCTAGAACCATGTTGTATTTTAACTTTTTCTAAATTATGTTAATAATCACTTTTAAAGACATTTGGTAAATCACAAATGGTCTTCACTTATATAGCACTCTTCAACCTTCATGATTCCCAGAGCGCTTTACAGATCAGGTCACATTCACACACCGATGGTGACCAAGCTGTCATGCAAGGTGCAGGCCTCCCCCAGGAACTAAGGAACTTAGGGTTCAGTGCCCGCTCTGTGCTAGCCACTGCAGCACTGTGTGTGTGTGTGTGTACCTGAGTCCTGGACACCAGCTTCATGAAGGGCCAGCTGTCTTCATGTCTGACAAGCTCCACAGTCAGCTGCTCGCAGGCCGACAGCTCGTGGACCCCGTGGTTTCTGCCAGAGGAGCGTCGGTTGGATGAAGACGAGGAGGAAGAGGAGGATGAAGGGGGCAGGACAGGGAGGACGGGTCTGGAGGGTTTAGGAGGGGGAGCCACGTCTGGGGGAGGAGCAGAGGGGAGAGGTTACTGGTTTTGTTGGTGTTTAGCAGCAACCCAGGAAGACGTTTCACTTCAGTCCTCGTTCACCAAGAAACCTTACAGCTGCTCACCTGTCGGCAGGCTGCGTTCAGCCCCCACAAAACGTAGCAAACCTTTATTTAAACTGATACGGTGGTGCGTTGAACACCCTGTCGTGTTACGCAAACATTGCAGCTACAGCAGCTGAGAAGGACATTCTTAGTGTTCTTTTCAGATATGGCATGTCGCTGCTGATTGGGTAACACCTCTGACACACCGACCAAACAAGAGAAAAGCCGCTTCTCTGCATTTCAAAGAAACGTGTCGTTCAACCCAGAAACTGTAGCGAAACAGTCCCCCAGGTGTTACTGACTGTTGATTGGTTGTTTACCTGTCGGCAGTCTCTTGTGGGGCTCGCTCTGACCAGGTGAGGTCTTGGTGTTGCCGTTTGGTGGCAGGATTTCGTGGCTCAGACGGGCACTGACTCGACTCCCAGAGCGGGCCGGAGCTTTACCTCCAGGCGCCATGTTGGCCTTCACAGTGGGGAGCGTGGTCTTTTTCCCCGAAGACCTGTGATTGGATAGATTGGAAAAAGTGACTCACAGTAAACTGGGATCAGCACTATAGTAAACTGGGATCAGAGCTTACAAGAATACTGACTTGGAAGCTGATAGGTTTTTCCCTGCTGAGGCGGTGCTGTTTTTGGGTGTGGCCTGTTGGCTCTTTCCTTTAGGGGGGGGGGCTGGGCTCTTCTTGGTGCTACAGATATTTACAGATAAGAGGAGAAATTGCTATTTGAGACTGATCTCAGTGCAGATGGATGAGGTTGAAATATTTCCACACTTACCTCACTACTAATTCTTCCTCCTCCTCCTCCTCTGACTCTTCCTCAGACTCCTCCTCTTCCTCTTCTGATTCCTCTTCCTCTTCCTCAGACTCCCCCTCCACCTCTTCTTCCTCCTCCTCCTCAACAGAAGAGCGCTGACGGGACGGCAAGCGGCTGGATCTCTGTTTGGGTCGACAGTCTGGACAGAACCAGTCGCCCTCTGGGACCGACTAACACAAACAGAGAGGATGTAGTTAATAATCCACAGGGTCCAAATGCTGCAGCAGAACCAGTGCCAGTGTTAGTATGATGCTAATACCAGCTGGAACTACTTCCTCAAACAGTGGGTGTGGCTTGTATCTACCTTGAGGCGGGGCCTCAGACAGTGAGTGTGGTGTCCTCGGTCACAGTCGTCACACAGCAGCATGTTGTCAGCGTCTCCTTTGCGCCTGCAGATGCGGCAGCGAGCGTTGAGGACGGAGCGAGACCAGAGGACACTTCGCTCCAGACTGGACAGGTGGACAAACACCTGGAGACACACATCAGCATGTTAATCCCACAGTAGACTCACAGGTGTTATGAAGCAGTCAGGATGACACTTCTCATGGAAAGATGATGCGACTGGTCTTTCTGCTGTAACTTTGTTGTTCGTATCCTGACAGACTGACAAAAACTGAACACATTCAGGCTGAATCCAAATGTCCCGACTTCACCACACTTTCAGACCAGGGGGCTTTACGGGCCGAGGTCTGTCCAAACCCACGATTCATGTCCAATAACCACAATTTTTATTTCTGATTTATTTGATTTGACTTAATATTCTATGTTCCTGTGCAGTATCAACGCTCACTACATCAATGAACTAAAAATCAGAGTCTGAATCATTTGGATTGACCGATACGGTTGGTTTTCACGTGAAGTTCAATGTTTAATGTGAATAAAGGAACGTTTCACTGCAGATAATAACTGTATCTGTTATAGCTACTATGAAATGCAGCAGACTTGCACATATTATGCATAAGGTGTCAGTAAAGAAGGTTATGAGTCATGAATTCTTGTCTAATATCAAATTTCATCATCATCATCCTCCCAGAGTCATGATGAACACGTCACAGGTACACCGCGTTCACACTGGGATTCAGCCTCAGGAGGTGTGCACACTGTCTTGTGATTGACATTTCGAACAGCCAATAAGAGCTGCGCCTTGAAAATCTGGATGTGTGTTTTTTTCTGACCTGAGACAGACTTGAGCAGGACTGCAGAGACTCCCTCCATCGCTCCAACACCGTCTTACTGACCCGGCCACTGTCACTGCCATCTGACAGACAGACAGACAGACAGACAGACAGGTGAGACACAGACAGGCAGTGTTTAAAGGCAGCTTCCTGCAGATCTGAATCAGTTTATAGTCACCAGCCAGCTGTGATGTGAGATCAGATCAAATCAGATTATGACAGAAAAACAAAACTAACTACAGACTGTTGGACCTGGTGACAACATTCCAACAGTTTGAGGAGAACATTCCTACAGTTTCATTTCCACGTGTTGTTCATCGTCACTGTGCTGACATCACTTCCCTCCTGTGGCTGGAGGATTTACGCTCTCTTATTAAACAGGAAGTCATACCGTCACTGCCCTGGTCCTCGTCTTTCTTCTTGTTCTTCTTCATCTTCTGGTCTTTCTTTGAGTCTTCCTCACCTGTGGGGGGAGGAGCCAGTTGTTATCCATGTCAAAGCAGACATGTACAATGAAACATACACACCTGTACTTTAATCTGTGTGGTTAAGTAACTTGCCGCAGTCTCTGATGAGAAAGCTAACTACATTTCCATTAGGTTCTACTAGCATTTTGCTCAAATGTATCTTGACTTTGTAGGCCCTCAGCCTTCAAAATGGCACATGACACGACATGCTCCTTGTTCTTGGCCCCTCGAGATGACACATGATAGCACATGTTCTGGGTTCTATAGAACAAAGAAGAGCTATTGACCTCAGTTGACTGACGACGTCACTTTGTCAATAAAGACCGGCGGATAGGTTTAGTTCTCTCTAGTACTTCGTGAAGTTGCTGTGAAGAGACGCTCTCCCTTCCGAAGGAATTCCATCCTTTCTGGACTACTGAACAAAGATGTCCTGTTCTCCCACCTCTCCAGCTGGCCGCGGTAGAGTAAGATAATTTAACTTTGTTCTAAAGACTCCTGTACATAGTAATTACTGCTGAAAACCAGTTGAGATTTTTCTACTGTAAGACACTCAGTAGACTTTTTTGAAGATTGAAAAGGCGACCTGCTTCCCTTTTTATTTTTTCTTCTACACGTCGATGACTGCCTGCCTTCTCTGCCGCTGCATTTGAGGAGGAAAACAGAAAAGTATCTTTTTCGCTGACGAGCGTAAAGATAACGGACCAGCCCACATCGCCATCCACAGGACTTCAGTCGCATAAAACCTACTGAAATCACATGGAGTGATTCCTCAAGTAAGGCTGGATAGCTGGGCAGATTTAGTGAAACTGCCTTCCTGTTGTGATTTATGTTGAGCGCTGCTGGCTGTTGATGTTGCATGTGTGTTTTGAGCGCCGTTCATTGTTGATGATTGGATGAATAAGTTTTATTCAGTGAAACCCACCGTGGAAGTGATTTTATTCAGTTAGGCCTTGCATGCATTTTTCTCTTCTCTCTCTCACTGATACACACAAAACACACATATGCTCAGAGTGAGTGACGCCGCGGCTCAGGGCCGACTCAGGCTAGTTGTGTTAAAATTCGTCCACCTGTTTCGCCCGTTCATCTCTACCCTCATGTGGTTCTCAGCTCCCCCATCGGACACTCGGCCCGCTAGTTTTCCTTTGTTTTACATCGCTCACGTGACATCATGCATCATCATCATGGTGACACCCTGCACTGGTGGTCACGCACACTCCAGCAGGTTCTCAGTCACCACATGGTCACTGAGCTCGCCATTTTGTTTTTCACATTTTTGTTGTATTATCTAGACAGAGACCCACACACACACTTTGATATATGATTCTTCACAGGTTAAGATTTTTTCATTTCTGCTTTGTTTGTTATACTTGATGGAATAATGAACCCATGTGAGTTTGAGAACAAGAAGTTGTTGTGTTGAAAGCAGCCTCTGCCGTGACAAGAGCTCCCCAAATTTTCTTCAGTATATGGTTATTTCATTAATGTTATAGGCCTGATAGTAATTAGGTTACCATTGCATTTGTGCATTGATAATTTAACTAAGGATAATTACTTTAATTAAAGTATTCAACATTAAAGGCATACTATTAATGAGACTAAATCAGTTAATTTGCTATTGTTTTCCCTTTTGTTAAATATATTTAAGAAGTGGTGCCCCGAGGAACTTCCTAATTACTACTACTACTACTAATAATAATAATCGTTGTTGTCATTGTTCTTTAAAGTTACTATTTAAATATCAATTTTGATAATTCTTGATAGCTCAAATTGACATGTTACACCCACCTTAAAACAGTGTTCCATTCTACCTTAATGTTAAACTAAAGCCCCATTATTAGATATAGTTTTTAATTATTTATGATCATTATTTATTTTTGATAGCCAAATTCAACCTGATAAGGCTAGAATTCCCGACAGTGCAAACGTCTCATGTGTATTATGGTCTGTTCATGTATTTTCTAGGGCTGAACAATTAATCACAATACGGCCCAGTGCTGCGATTTTTTTGATGACAGTAAATGTGTCAAAACCTGCACGTCGTACTCTCCAGACGGAGGGGGACATGCTTGTCTGGGACATCATCATTACCATTGCCACTAAAATCCTGACTCGTACTTGTATGTGAAAATAATCGCACGTCGTTCAGCTCTTTCAGTCAGTTCCTCCTCATCTTGACACACTCTTCCAGACCTTCTCCAGGCCTGGAAAGTGTTGGAACAGCCTGGAAGAGACTCACCCAGCGGAGCTTTGAGGAAGCGCCTCTCAATGCCTTGCTCGATGTGAACGAGGGCCTGAGCCAGGATTTGTACCGAGCTGCTGACCACCTGAGGAGTCCCAGTGCCCGAGGCCACGCCGTCAGACTTCAGCTCCTGCAGCCTGTAACACACACACACACACACACACACACACACACACACACACACACACACACACACACACACACACACACACACACACACACACACACACACACAGAATATAAAAACACACAGAAACACAGAGGAAGAAGAGGGAGGAGGAAGATAAACAGGAAGTAGCATGTCTGTACCTGGTACTCACGGCACCCTCTAGCTGCCGTCAGTGTGAACTACTTACTAGGTACCTAACTCTACCCGTCTGTCTGCCAGTCTGTGTGTGTACCTGTCTCTGGCTCTCAGGTGGGCAGGTGAGTCCACCTCCATGGCTTCCATTCGTCCATTCATCCCTCCGTTCTCTCTGCCGTCAGAACACAGCAGCTCGTAGTTTCCTGCTTCCAGCGCTGAGCGCCACACCTGTCTGTCCATCACCTAAACACAGACAGAGAGAGACAGACAGGTGAGTGTGAGGTTACCTGCTGGGTCTGGTTCTCTGTGTTCAGCAGCAGGTGAGAGTGTACCTTCAGAGTCCCCAGAGTTCCCTGGTGAATTCGGTCCTCAATGTCCAGTAGCAGGTCTCTCAGCCTGACTTCCATCAGAGTCTCAGCTGCAGCAGTGCATTCTGGGACAGATCGGGACAACTCCGGATCATCTGGAAAAGCAGGACAGGTGTGTGTTTACACCCGAGTGTGTTTACAGCTGTGTGTTTACATCCAAGTGTGTTTACATCCAAGTGTGTTTACAACCGAGTGTGTTTACAGCTGTGTGTGTTTACAGCTGTGTGTGTTTACACCCGAGTGTGTTTACACCCGAGTGTGTGTTTACATCCGAGCGTGTTTACAGCTGTGTGTGTTTACACCTGAGTGTGTTTACAACTGTGTGTGTTTACACCTGAGTGTGTGTTTACACCTGAGTGTGTGTTTACACCCGAGTGTGTTTACACCTGTGTGTGTTTACACCTGTGTGTGTTTACACCCGAGCGTGTTTACAGCTGTGTGTTTTTACACCTGAGTGTGTTTACACCCGAGTGTGTTTACACCTGTGTGTGTTTACACCTGAGTGTGTTTACAACTGTGTGTGTTTACACCTGAGTGTGTGTTTACACCCGAGTGTGTTTACACCTGTGTGTGTTTACACCTGAGTGTGTTTACACCCGAGTGTGTTTACACCCGAGTGTGTTTACACCTGTGTGTGTTTACACCCGAGTGTGTGTTTACATCCGAGCGTGTTTACAGCTGTGTGTGTTTACACCTGAGTGTGTTTACAACTGTGTGTGTTTACAACTGTGTGTGTTTACACCTGAGTGTGTGTTTACACCCGAGTGTGTGTTTACACCCGAGTGTGTGTTTACATCCGAGCGTGTTTACAGCTGTGTGTGTTTACACCTGAGTGTGTTTACACCTGAGTGTGTTTACACCCGAGCGTGTTTACAGCTGTGTGTTTTTACACCTGAGTGTGTTTACACCCGAGTGTGTTTACACCCGAGTGTGTTTACACCTGTGTGTGTTTACACCCGAGTGTGTGTTTACATCCGAGCGTGTTTACAGCTGTGTGTGTTTACACCTGAGTGTGTTTACAACTGTGTGTGTTTACAACTGTGTGTGTTTACACCCGAGTGTGTGTTTACATCCGAGCGTGTTTACAGCTGTGTGTGTTTACACCTGAGTGTGTTTACAACTGTGTGTGTTTACACCTGAGTGTGTGTTTACACCCGAGTGTGTTTACACCTGTGTGTGTTTACACCCGAGCGTGTTTACAGCTGTGTGTTTTTACACCTGAGTGTGTTTACACCCGAGTGTGTGTTTACATCCGAGCGTGTTTACAGCTGTGTGTGTTTACACCTGAGTGTGTTTACACCCGAGTGTGTGTTTACATCCAAGTGTGTTTACAACCGAGTGTGTTTACAGCTGTGTGTGTTTACACCCGAGTGTGTTTACACCCGAGTGTGTGTTTACATCCGAGCGTGTTTACAGCTGTGTGTGTTTACACCTGAGTGTGTTTACAACTGTGTGTGTTTACACCTGAGTGTGTGTTTACACCCGAGTGTGTTTACACCTGTGTGTGTTTACACCCGAGCGTGTTTACAGCTGTGTGTTTTTACACCTGAGTGTGTTTACACCCGAGTATGTGTGTTACCTGAGTGACTGTATTTGTTCCGGTCACAGTTCTGCAGCAGCTGTTGCATTCTCTCTCTCTCCTGCTGCAGGGCCTCCTTCAGGCTGCTCTCTCTGTGACCTCGAGGGTTCAGAGCCTCAATCAGCTGATCCACCTCCTCCACTGAGCTGTAGAAGGACCATTGGTTGGGACGTTTGACTGGCGGCCCACAGAGGTGGAGGGGAGCGGGGCTTGAGCCAGCACTGTCCAGGAGGAAGATATTATCATCATTAGAAACCTGTCTGAACACCGGAGCTCCTCATGTCTAAGACACAGGACCAGAAGAAAACTAAGCGACCTACTTTCCCTCGGTGTGCTCCTCTTTGACGACCTCCTCGTCCTCCATCTTGGTTGTGGGATCCTGTGCAGGTTTTGGACTTGGATGCAGCATGTCCTCCGTCAGGCCAAAGCAGTCGTCCTCTACAAACAGAGTGGAGGCTGAGGGGAGGAGCCAGTACCGGCGGTACAGGCGGTCTCTGCCCAGAGGCAGCAGGCAGGTGCAGGCTGCCGCCTTCTGGATCCGCTCTTGCAGCTCTCGAACCTGCGGGTGGAACGAACATGATGCTCAGACCACCTGCATTAATCAATGCAGTGCAAACGTACAATGATGGATCAGTCTGATTCAGACCAGCACGTGACTCGTCTCACAGTCAATCTAGTGACTAGCACCGTCCCGTCGGTACACAGCTAGTACCTTCAAATTCCCAAGGTGAAAATGTGCTTCACTTTCTGTCTGAACTTCTCGACAGGTACTGAAACCAACACGGGAATAAAAATGGGAACCAATTAGTTAAAGTTAAAACTGTTTGATTTCTGAGAAAAATTTCTCTGTAACAACGACAATCCCTCTGATCGCAAAGACGGAAACTTAAAAGGACAGTTTGGACTTTCGGCCCGCTGGTGATGGGACAATGATGTCACTACTGGGACATTAGACATAGATATCTATAAATAATAAAGACACATAATAAATGAGTCCATCAATAATCAGATGTTCGGACCTTCTCTTGCTCGTTCTCCAGCTCCTCAGCGGTCAGGCTGGTGGGGGGGCAGGACGAGGGTTTTGGGTAGGAGGTGGTCTGGTTTTCTTTCTGGTTGAGTTGAGCTGGAGGAGAGAGGAGACACTCATGACTCAGCAGAAAGGACAAGCTGAGGTAAGATTTAATGTGAAAAGACTGATTTAATGTTTTTACCTTTAATCTTCTTCTTGTTGGATGAAGAGTTTTGCTCCTCGTCTTCCTCAGTGTTTTGTTCTATAGGAGTCTCACTGCGCACACACACACACTTCTGTTACTGATCAAGTTATTGATAAACAAAAGTCTTCATGGAAACAAGTAAAATAACATTAATTTTCAGTTTTTTGTTTAACTGACGCTTGAACTGATTTACAGCTCAACTACTTTGACATTTCAATTACTTTCACTAAGTACATACTTTATTCCCGAAACTTCACACACTTCACTTTAACTTCTTTTGGTTCCTACATTTCTTTCACAAACTGTGTATTGTAGTTTATAGTGTTTGTGGGAATACATCAGTTTACTTCAAGAGAACAACTTCTTCTAGTTGTTTAAAGATAAAATCACATTGACATATGAGTGAGTGTGCTGCTGGCAGTCTCTCCTCTACCTGTTGGTGACGAGTCCTCCCTTCACCTCCTGCTCCTTCAGCCTCTGCTGTTTGTCCTTCAGCCTCTGCTCCTGCTCCCTCAGCTTCTCCTCCTTACGGAGCCGAACCCTGGAGGACGAGGAGGACGAGGAAGACTGGGTGTGCCTGGGTGTATATTGTTGTGTGTATATTGTTGTGTGTACCTGTGTGTACCTGTGTGTATACTGTTGTGTGTACACCTGTGTGTATACTGTTGTGTCTACACCTGTGTGTATACTGTTGTGTCTACACCTGTGTGTATACCGTTGTGTGTGTACCTGTGTGTATACCGTTGTGTGTGTACCTGTGTGTATACCGTTGTGTGAATCTGTGTGTATACCGTTGTGTGTACCTGTGTGTATACTGTAGTGTGTACCTGTGTGCGGCCTCCTCTCTCTCTCGGCGGTGTTGTTCAGCTCTGATCTCTCTCAGTTCCTGTCTGGCGGCTCTCTGCTCCTCCACACAGTCTTCAATCAGATCTCTGCTGGACGCCAACGTCAGCAGCTTCCCCACCAGAGCCTGCAGGATCCTCAGCTTCTCCTCTGCACACACGTCAATAACTGATCAATAACTGATCAACACAAACCCAGAGCTCCCCTGCACACATGTCAATCTAAATCAATGATTACTGTCTGATTGGTCGGTTGCTGACCTGGTGTCAGGTCGTATACCGCCATGCTTGTTAGCCTCTTCAGCAGCACCGGCTCAGCCAATCGCAGCTCGACACACGGGTCATCCATCAGCGTGAACCCGCCCCGCTTCTGATAGCGGAACTTGGCGTTGCCGTGGTAACAGTCGGAGCCAGATGCCAGGATGTGCAGCCGCAGGATCTCTGACAGCGTGCAGCTGTCCAGGTCCAACTGCTTCAGACTGCAGCCCTGATGCAGCTGAGGCCAGGCGGCAGCCAATGACGCGACAGCGCTGAGAGCCGACTGAGTGGCATCAGAGTCGTCGTCCAGAGCCTCCGACAGGTCTGCACATACACAATACATACAAAACACACACATCATGTTTGTGTTTTTGCGACAACAAAACAACAGCAGCTTCATTCTGTCAGGTTGTTCCTGTCCAGGTGTGACGGTGTTAAACTGCAGGTGTCTGAGCTGACCAATCATAGCTCTCCGTGTGGCCCTAACGTGTGTGTGTGTGTGTGTGTGTGTGTGTGTGTGTGTGTGTGTGTGTGTCTCTCTGACCTTCAGCCTGGTCTTTAGCCACCTCCTCCTGCTCCTCGTCTAGAGCCTGAAAGATGGCCGACAGGAAGAAGAACAGCAACTCACACAAAGGACCTTCAGGGTCAGAACCCACCAGAGCCTCCTCTAAAACCTCTGTGGAGAGAGAGAACATCTGCTAGAACCAGCACAACCTCCAGAACCTCTGCAGAGGAACATCTATCAAAGCAACCTTAAATGCCAGAGACAAAACAAACACAATTTAGCTAGTACCAAATAAACCACTACAACATCTGCTAAAACCTCTATTTCAATCTGTATTTGGACCAACTTAGCATTTTTGATTTTACTTTAACCAATGGAACCTAGAAAACCTTTAGTGATTATTTTGATTATCTATTAAAAAAAGAGGTTCTAAATTAAACTTCGAACCTCTGTAAGAAGAGAACATACTCAACAGAATCTCTTGAAAATTACAAGAACCAGCTGAACCTTCAGAACCCGTTCGTACCAATTCATCTTACAGAACCTCTCTTAGAACCTACATTTGAATCAACCAAACCTCAAGAATATTTGTTGATGAAGATGAGAAAAACTTCTCGCGCCTCTGCTAGAACCACCAGAACCTGTGGAACATTTGTTAGAATCGGCTTGACTAGTAAAACCTCTACTAGATCCATCAACACATCCCATTTATCATACTGGAACAAGACCAGGACCACAGCACCAGAGTGACCCAGACTGGGAGCAGAACCTTGTAAGTACAACCCTACTTGCAAGGAACCACAGGATCCTGGTCTCGTTCTGTCCAGTAGAGTTTAGAGAAAGTGTGTTCTAACCCAGAGAGATTCCGTCAGGGAACTCGTCCTTCAGGTCAAAGACCTCGCCGAAGGCCCGCAGGAACTCCAGAACCATCAGAGCTTCTCCAAAGAGCTCGGCTGGAAGACGAGTCCTCACTGGAACCGGACTGGGCAGGTCCTGGTAGAACCAACACACACAGATCCTGGTTTAGAGGAGAACCCTTACAGATATCATCATCTGGATGTACAGTCTGGTTCTGTCCACAGCACAGAACACTTATAGGTGGTTATTGATAAGGCTGTGAAATCAATGAGTAACATTTATCTTTCTGTACAAATAAAAGTTCTGCTTGTGGGTCTCCACCTGAGTGCTGCAGAGTCTGGTTCAGTTTAAACTTTATTTCTACAGGTAGGAAGACAGAAACAACATGACAGTCGATACCTAAAACAGAAAGCTGACAGTAAACAGGTCCAGGATCAGTGAATCCGTTACTGAGGTGCGTTCACTGACCTTCAGGTCTTCACACTCCATGTCTTCTCTGGGTTTGTTCCACAGTTTCAGTCGTTCAGCGTATTTCTTCTTCTCTTCCTTAAGCTTCTCTCGTTCCTGTAAATCAGATTAAAAACGTCTCCATTTGATTTATTTACTTTTGGAACTTTTAGAATTAGTAGTATAAAACTCTTGATGTGACTCCCCTTCTCCTTCTCCAGCTTCCTGAGCTCCTTCTCCTCCCTCCTCCTCCGTTTCTCCTCCTCAAACCTCCTCTTATGCTCCTCCTTCAGCCTCTCTCGGTCCTCCCTCTCCCTCCTCTTGGCCTCCTGCGCCTCCTCCTTCTCCTTCTTCAGCCGAGCTCTGTCTTGAGCTGCCACTGCCATCTCCTCCCTCTGCTGCAGCAGCTTTAACTTCTCCGCCGCCTTCAGCAGAGACGAACCCGCCTGGAGACACATCACATATGTTCAATATAATGCTCATCACACACACTATACTGATCAGAAATATTACTAATCAATAAGATCAACCTGTTTCGACAGGGCATGAGCACACTTTCTGAAATCAAATATAATGCTTCAACAAAGACATTTTAATTCTGTTTCCACAGAAGGTCAAATGCACTATAAAGCTGCTGGATATGTTTTAAATTAATCATAAAATGAATATTCCTCCAATACAGGACCGGAGGGCTCTGCAGGGGTGACTAAAACCTCCCAGGACATCATGGGTACTCATCTACTGAGCATCAGTGATATCAGAGAGCAAAAGCCTGAAAGATACAACATCCCCCCACAACCTGTCGCCCCTGATACAGAAGTACCACCAGACAACAGAGCAGCTGAGGCTCAGACTCCTCAACTCATCAGAATCAGAATCAGAAACTGTTTATTGCCAAGTAACATACATTACAAGGAATTTGCTCATCCTCTGCACTCCACCTCCTTTGTACCTTAACTATTTACACAGTGAAATCAAAAAACATCATTGAGATTGTTGCCCTCGCTGTTACGTCCTAATATTATTCTCATTTATTTATTCCTCCTCTCTCTCTGGTGGGTGGATACACTAGATATGTCCCTTTTTTGTATTTTGTCTACCTGGTTTTTGAATTTAAGTCAACCTTGTTTGTATTTGTAGGGCTTTTAGCATTAACAATCAAAGTAAAAAAAACAGCCATCACTCGCACCTGTCCAGGTGAGCCACGCCCTCCACCTTTAGCGGGGGGACTGAAGGGGAACAGGGGGGGCTCATCAGGGAAGAACTGCGAGAAGGTTTGTTCAGACAGCCTGTACTTCATCACTGTGGAGGGCTGAGAGAGAGCAGGTCATCATCAACACGCGGGAAGTACACGGGAAGTCATCGTCAACACGCAGGAAGTCATCGTCAACATGCGGGAAGTACACAGGAAGTCATTGTCAACACGCGGAAAGTCATCGTCAACACACGGGAAGTCATTGTCAACACACAGGAAGTCATAGTCAACACACGGGAAGTACGCGGGAAGTCATCGTCAACACATGGGGAATCATAATCAACACACGGGAAGGACACGGGAAGTCATCGTCAACACATGGGAAGTACGCGGGAAGTCATCGTCAACACATGTGGAGTCATAGTCAACACACGGGAAGTACACGGGAAGTCATCATCAACACATGTGGAGTCATAGTCAACACACGGGAAGTACACAGGAAGTCATCGTCAACACGCGGGAAGTCATCGTCAACACACAGGAAGTACACGGGAAGTCATCGTCAACACACGGGAAGTACACGGGAAGTCATGGTCAACACACGGGAAGTCATAGTCAACACACAGGAAGTACACGGGAAGTCATCGTCAACACACGGGAAGTACACGGGAAGTCATGGTCAACACACGGGAAGTACACGGGAAGTCATGGTCAACACACGGGAAGTCATGGTCAACACACGGGAAGTACGCGGGAAGTCATTGTCAACACATGGGGAATCATAGTCAACACACGGGAAGTCATCGTCAACACGCGGGAAGGACACGGGACGTCATCGTCAACACACGGGACGTCATCGTCAACACACGGGAAGTACACAGGAAGTCATAGTCAAGACACAGGAAGTACACGCGAAGTCATCGTCAAGACACGGGAAGTACACGGGAAGTCATCGTCAACACGCAGGAAGTGATGATGTGTAATTCGGATGTAATGTGGTTCTCTCACCTTGAGTGCTATGGTCCCATTCTGCGGTTCACAGTGCTGCTTAAAGAGCAGCTTCAGTCTCTCTCTGGACATGCTGGTCTTCCTGCGACTGAACAAACACAACATGAAGCAGCTGACAGGTTCCTCTCGCAGATCTCTGATGTGTTTAAATAAAAGTCCGGCTTGTTTTTCTTCCTTCACATCGTGTCTGTGTTAAACATGACTGGCAGTTTCAATGTAAGTGATGAGTGTCACTTGATTTTGAGTATTTTACAGTCTATAATCACAACTGAGTATTGGAAGTCGTTTGCCTTGTGGTTCAGCAGAGGGTGCTCTTAACATTCACTAACATCAGTAATGAAACACTCAGACAGTATGGATGATGATGATGATGATGATGAGTGAGAAGTGAACCTTCGCACCTGATCTGATTGGTTTTGACAGTGAACGTCTCACTGTGTTCGTCCTTCATCATCCTCACTGTATATTTAAACACTGACGAACTGAGAGGCTTCTTCTTCCTCCTGCTGAGAGAGAGAGAGAGAGAGAGACACACACACACACACACACACACACACACACACACACACACACACACACACACACACCATCATCATCCCACTCCTGACTCACGATGTGACAGTTAAAAAATGACAGGATCCGGTCTGTAACAGACATGGAAACATTCAGCAGGACAGAGACAATAGAGAAGGCCTCCTCAGGGGGGCACCAGAGAGCTGAAGGGGAGTCAGGAGGTTGGAAAAGGAAGAGGCGTTTAAGAGTAGCAACAGAGCAGAGTTTAAGGAAGCCAAGTACAAGTTTAGCAAGGCGGTGAGGGAAGCTAAACGACTGTACTCAGAGAGACTACAAGACCAGTTCTCCTCCAACGACTCTGCTTCTGTGTGGAGGGGGCTCAGGCAGATCACCAACTACAAGCCAAGAGCCCCCAACTCTGCTAACGACCGACGCCTCGCCAACAGCCTCAACGACTTCTACTGTCGCTTTGAAAGACAATGGGACAGTCCTGACACCATCCCCCACACCATCACCCACCAGCTCCAGCCCAACAGCCCCAACCCCCTCATCACACCTGGGGCTGAACTCTCACACCTCCTACCACCACAGCTGCCCCCCACAGCGCCCCCCACTCCTCCAGCATCGACACCTCTGTCTGTCCTTGAAAGAGATGTGAACAGACTCTTCAAGAGACAAAACCCGCGTAAAGCTGCTGGACCAGACTCCATCTCCCCATCCTGCCTGAAGCGCTGCGCCGATCAGCTGTCTCCGGTGTTCACGGACATCTTCAACACCTCACTGGAGACATGCCACGTGCCAGCCTGCTTCAAGGCCTCCACCATCATCCCCGTCCCCAAAAAACCAGGGCCCACAGGATTAAATGACTACAGACCCATCGCCCTGACCTCTGTGGTCATGAAGTCATTTGAATGCCTGGTCCTGTCCCACCTCAAATCCATCACAGACTCTCTGCTGGACCCCCTGCAGTTCGCCTACAGAGCCAACAGGTCTGTAGACGACGCCGTCAACCTGGCTCTTCACTTCATCCTCCAGCACCTGGACTCCGCAGGATCCTATGCCAGGATCCTGTTTGTGGACTTCAGCTCTGCCTTCAACACGATCATCCCGGCTCTTCTTCAGGACAAGCTCTCCCAGCTGAACGTGCCTGACCCCCCCTGCAGGTGGATCACAGATTTCCTGTCTGACAGGAAGCAGCACGTGAAGCTGGGGAAACACGTCTCAGACTCACGGACGATCAGCACCGGCTCCCCTCAAGGCTGCGTTCTTTCTCCTCTACTCTTCTCCCTGTACACCAACAGCTGCACCTCCAGTCACCAGTCTGTCAAGCTCCTGAAGTTCGCGGACGACACCACCCTCATCGGACTCATCTCTGGAGAGGATGAGTCTGCCTACAGGTGGGAGATTGACCACCTGGTGACCTGGTGCAACAGCAACAACCTGGAGCTTAACGCTTCAAAGACAGTGGAGATGGTTGTTGACTTTAGGAAGAGCGCAGCCCCACCCGCCCCCATCACCCTGTGTGACTCTCCAGTGGACACTGTGGAGTCCTTCCGTTTCCTGGGCTCCATCATCAGCCAGGACCTCCGGTGGGAGCTGAACATCAGCTCCCTCATCAAGAAAGCCCAACAGAGGATGTACTTCCTGAGGCAGCTGAGGAAGTTTAACCTGCCACAAAAAATGCTGGTTCACTTCTACACCGCCATCATAGAGTCCATCCTCACCTCCTCCATCACCGTCTGGTACGCTGCTGCCTCCACCAAGGACAGACGCAGACTGCAGCGTATCATACGCTCTGCAGAGAGGGTGATCGGCTGCAACCTTCCATCTCTTCAGGACCTGTACTCCTCCAGGACCCTGAGGAGAGCAGGGAAGATCGCTGCCGACCCCTCCCACCCCGGACACCATCTGTTCGACCCCCTCCCCTCTGGCAGGAGGCTGCGGTCCATCAGACCAAAACCTCCCGTCACAAAAACAGTTTCTTCCCCTCTGCAGTCAACCTGACAAACTCTGACTGACCCCCCCCCCCGAACACAAACACAAGCTATACGTTATATTAACGTACATCACCCCTGTCCCCACTGCGTTACATTAACGCACCCACCCCCTACTGGACACTTTATCTGGACACTTTACTTTATTCTGGTCACTGCACTGTTATTTATCTTATCTTATTTTTATTTTTATTCTTATTTTAGCTTTTATATTCTACTTATTTGTTATCAAAACAATAGCACCTTCAGACCACAGCAAATTCCTTGTAATGTATGTTACTTGGCAATAAAAAGTTTCTGATTCTGATTCTGATTCAAAGATACTGCAGGAGCTGAATCAGAGTCTAAGATTGCACTCCTGCTCAGGGTCATAAGTGTCTCTGTCCAGCCAGAATAAACCTTCAGAAATCCACTTAGAGGTAGTGCTACACAATTATGGCCAAAATGATAATCACGATTATTTTGATCAATACTGAGATCACTGTACAAATCTTTGCATCAAAATAAGACTGCTCCTTATTCACAGTGCATCTCCTGAAAGCTAAATATAAATAATATTGTACCAAATCTTTTTACAGTGTCGCTCTTAGCGATGTTATATTAGACATGTTCATGCTGTCATCGTACTGCAGTTTGCGTGTTTTGCACTCTTTGCATATGATTTGTTCTTAATATCACTTGCCTGAAATCTGAAATACTTCGAATAATGATCCATTTCGAGGGACTAGCTCTTCGCCTTCTGCTCCAGACATTTGACTTTTGTTTAGCCTGCTCTCTGTTGTATTTTACTCTTCTACTCTCGCTGCAGGGCACAGCCACAAATAATGATCGCGATTAATATTCAATAATTGTGCAGCCCTACTTAGAGATCAGAGAAAAAGACACTGCAGAACTTCACTGAGAATCGCCATGTTTTTAAGTTTCCTTCAGTATCAAAACTGCTGATTCAGCCACATACAGATTAAATTACTTGACCAGAGCAGGTGATATTAAAATTAACCCCCCCCCCCCCCCCCCCCCGATATCTGTAACTCTGCAGGTTGTGACTCTTCCTTCACGTATGACCTCTGACCTGTTCACTTAACAACATAAGTACTAGGTGACCTTTGACCCACTGACCCGTTTATCTGTGCTGTGGGACTCTGGAAGGCTTTGCTCTCGTCGTCGCTATCACTGATGACGATGGCGTCACCATCAGCTGGTGTGGCGTGGCCGTTGGCAGCTGGCACTCCGGTAGCGCTGGAATGGGGAGAGTGAACCTGCAGGATCTCACACACATGTCTACAACACACACACACACACACACAATGTTGAACCAAACAGCTGCTTCTTTCCACATCCAGCAGTCACAGAGCAACATGATCCTTCATGTGTTTGTGTCACCTGATGGATGGAGGTTTCTGTTTCTGGTCTCCTCCACATTTGTCTCTGCAGCTGCTAAACGCTGCATATGTTCAGCAGCTCGTCTCTAACTGAGTCTGTCTGCTGAGCAGCTCGTGCTCAGTGGCTTCTTGCAGCTTTTTCTCTGAACACAACGCTGAGAGAGCCGTCAGTGTCTACAGATGTGTGTGTGTGTGTGTGTGTGTGTGTGTGTGTGTATATATCCTGCACCAGTCCACATCCTCCCCTCCAGTTCAACCGTCAGTGAAGGTTCTGCAGCCAACAGGGACGAGATTAACAGGCTTTGGGTTTGGCTAGCTGGATATTTAGCTAACATTATGAATCAACCAATCACAGCCTGGGTGGGGCGGGACATTAAAAAAGGTTGACGTGCTGCAGTAAACATGGATGGTTATGATTATTGACATGTTAGAGACGAACCACATCTGTAGACACAAGGATTCAATGAAGGAACAAAACCAAAGAAGTTATAAATGTTGGCTGTGTGTTTCTTCAACTGTCCAACTGGAATTAATATTATACTAGTGACAAAAAGGCATATAGTACAAGAAATTATAATGAATATACTAACATTATACTTTTTATTTAATTATACCAATACACTCATTTATACTAGTTAATAGTATAATAATAATAACAACAACAATAATAATAATAATAATATAGTAATAGTATATAATAGTGCATCTGCATTGGACATATGTAGATTTAGCCAGAGAGCCAATAACAAGCAACACGTTCCCCTTGTTCTATTTTACATCTACTTTACTACAGAATGCCCCCGGACCCCCCTAGCCTCCACATTCACAACAGACATCATTTACTGGAACTATTTCTTCTCTTTCTGTCACTAACATGTCCTTACAATTTATTACTTCGCACAAAAACTGATTCAACAAACGTCCAAAATAGCCAAGAAAACACAGTCGAGTGGCTTCAGTTTCAGGAATTGGCCAGTGAGTGTTTGTTTTGCACCTTGCATGGATTTGTATTTTTAAAACCCCCCAGTACCTGGCTCCGTTGCGTCCTGTGACGTCCACCATCTCTCCAGGGAAAAACCGGTCTTTGACAAAGGCGTAAACGTCCTCGCAAAGCTCCGTCAGTCTGCAGTGTCGGCTCAGAGCAGCCAGGTGGAGCAGAGGGACCACCAGAGATGGAGGGAAGCTCTGCAGACTCTGCTTCGCCCGCCGCTCGCTCTCCACCGCCTCCAGGTAGGTCAAGCCCGCCCGGCCTGTCAGAGCACAGCTCCACACTAAACTGTTACACAGGATGGTCCGCTCGAAGAACTCACTGAGGACAGAGTACAGGAAGTAATGAGGGGTGATGAGGAGTGATACCTCCTGCCACACATCATCACAGCTGGGAAATAAACATTTACCACAGAACCAGACATGAATTAACATCTTAATATCACATCTCAACAGTAAGTGACATAAGCAGAGAACTGAGGGTTAGGGTTGTGTCCAATACTTCATTTTATCCACTGATACACACCCAGACTCCTCAGGACTCAGAGATCCCTCACCTGACTGACTCCAACACCTTTAATACCTTAAACCAAACTGAAGCAACTTACACTTAAAATAAAAATAAATAAATAAATTAAAAAAAAAAAAAAAAAAAAAAAAAAAAAAAAAAAATATATATATATATATATATATATATATATATATATATATATATATATATATATATATATAGAGAGAGAGATATATGGGAGTTTCCTCTCTAGTGCTGAACTTCAGGACACAGCAGACTCTCTAACGTCACCTTACCTGTTCTGTGTAAAACAGGTGAGTTTAACAGTCCAAACTTTATTGAACAGCTCTGACGTGACAGCAGGCCTGTTTCACTCAGCTAACGGCTAAAACTAGCTGACAGCTTCACTGTTAGCTAACACAGCTAACCGCCGCTAACTCACTTTAGCTCAGTGAGCTAGCTAACTTAGCCTAACGTTACACCTGCCCCCAAAGTGTTCAGTCCACTTCTCATATCAGCTACCGGCTTGAACCGGTTTCCCACCTGTGGACGGAGACTGTCCCCAGTTTACCAGCAGACAAAACTTGTATCCTTTGTTCTGAATAAAGTTGGCTTTTGTTGTCTGGAAGTTTGCCAACCGACCAACTGTCAGTCGGGACATCATTCAAACTTCACTATCGGCTCTTTAAAGCGGCTCACAGGTGAGGCAGGTGACCTCTCAGGTACTTACTCGTACGACCTGAAGATTTCGTGTGTGATCTTACAGAGGAAGACCTCCTCGTCCGGCCGCAGGTCCGCCGGAGGTTTCTGTCGGATAAAAGCTTTTCTGTGGAGAAGCGGCATCTCTCAGCTCCGCTTCCACCGGCAGCACTTTGAAAAAAAGGAGGGAAACCGAGTCACAAAGACCGAATCTGAGACACAAACTCTGTGAAAACAATCCAAAGTCAACCCGTAGATTCAAACCGGAGTCCCGGGCTGAAAGTAACGGAGCTGAAACCGAACAGAGCGAGCGGAGAGCGCTGCGGGTCTTTTGTTAGACTCGGTGATAATCTGCCCACATGGAAATGTGCCGTTCACTGTCTGAGAGACAGACGGACAGACGGACGGACTCGGTTTCACTCCGTAACTGTAGAAACACGCACTTTACTTCCGCCCACACACACAGAAACACCGGAGAAGCTGCTGCTGGCGGGCTTTACCGAGTCGTGTGACGATGAACCGATAATCCGCGGCACAAAGTGAAGAAGAAGTCCCCGGGTTGAGGCTGAAAGCTGCTCTCACTGGCGGCTTGTTGACCAAGTTTTCATCCACTTTACGGACCCTCACCAAGCTGGGACACTTCAGTGTTACGGTTACCTCACTTGTTTTAGAGAAGTTTCCAGTTAATAATGTGAGGATTTTATATTTTATTTATTTCGTTTGAATCTGTTTAATGTGTTCTGGACTGCTGGTCAAACTGAGGAGGTTTAGAAAGTTTGAAGACGTGTCTTGACTAAACATGGACATAGATAATACAATATACTACTTCAAAATAGTAATAATAAAAATGTATTAATAACTTAATTGACTCATTTGGTCTATAAAATGGCAGAAAAGTGAAAATAGCCCGCGTCAATTTCTCAGAATCGAAGTTATGTCCTAAAATGTCTTGTTTTGTCCAAAACCCACAAGTTTTCAGTTTATTTGATACAAACAAAGACACTTGAACCAGTGACTATTTAACATTTTTGCTTAAGAAATAATTAAAACTATAAATCAATTATCAAAATAGTTGCAGATGTATTATCTGCCGATGCATTATTTGTCTCAGCAAAATTATTTAGTTGTTTTTACTTTTGTTTAACGAGGCTGGTCTCTTAGTAGTTTAGATTTAGATTTAGACTTTATTAATCCCACAGCGGGGAAATTTACAAGTCACAGCAGCAAAGAAGGTGCAGAAACAGACAGCACTGTGTCAATAAGAATTAGAAGTATTTTTTTTAAAAAAGAAAAACAATATACAAATACTAAATACAGATATAAAAAATATGGGGGACAAAAATAAATATATACACGGAAAATATAATGTATGTACAAATTGTGCAGATCCTCCTCTCCCTCACCTCCTCAATGGAGTCCAGCGGACAGTCCAGAACGGAGCCGGCTCGCCTAATCAGTCTGTTGAGCCTCCTCCTGTCCCTGTCCTTGCTGCCCCCCCCCCCCCCCCCCCCCCCACCAGACCACAGCATAGAAGATAGCCGAAGCTACCACAGTGTCATAAAAAGTCCGGAGCATTTTCCTGCACACACCGAAGGACCTCAGCCCCGTCAGCAGGTGGGGGCGACTTTGGCCCTTCTTGTACAGGGCCTGAGTGTGGTCAGACCAGTCCAGTTTCTTGTTCAGGAGAACACCCAGGAATTTGTAGTTCTCCACCACCTCAATTTAACTACCCATTTGTATGTCAAACCTTAACACTTGCATATTTTGTTTATTTAGGCTATGTGTATGAGCATTTTACATGGCTTTCATTTTCATTTTTCATTGTTTGTGTACCTAAAAATCTTAATACAGATGTTGTTTAAAAAGGCTGTTTTCCTGCAGCTCAGTGAAGTTTCCACAGTCAGTGTTGTCAGTGTCTCTGACAGTTATCTTGTGTTTCAATTCAATTCAATTTTTATTTATATAACCCCAAATCACAACAGAACATACAGAGCAGGTCTAGACCGTCGTCTTTATATTATTAAAGAGACACCACAGTTCACCAGGAGCAA
Organism: Enoplosus armatus; assembly: GCF_043641665.1. Classification (NCBI taxonomy): domain Eukaryota; kingdom Metazoa; phylum Chordata; class Actinopteri; order Centrarchiformes; family Enoplosidae; genus Enoplosus; species Enoplosus armatus. The sequence continues at coordinate 22,909,619 of NC_092194.1, forward strand.
GGAAACGAGACAGTGAGAGAGAGAGGCAGAGAGTAATAATAATATAATAATATAATAACAAAATAAATAACATAATAATAAATAATAATAGCAGCAGTGGGAGTCCAGCAGGCCCACGACGGCAGACTGGTTCTTGTTTTCCGTGTTTAGGGGTGTCACCTGAACGCACCACTCGGAGTGACTACGTGGGCGGGGCTACGCTATCCTCCTCAGCGTCGTTTGGTCGACCGTCCTGCCACTCCTCCGCTGCCATCCAATGGTGGCCCTGGAAACAGCTCCACTGTGAGGACCGCGCTGATAAAACGCAGCGGTGACATCAGAGGAGTGAACGCCAGGAAGCGGTGACGAGGGCAGGAGGTGATGCGTCATCAGTGTTAAAACTGAAGCAGTGAGTCTGCGCAGGTTTACACATCCGGGACAGTGAGACATTAGTTCAGTAATTAATCTCTTTTCCAGACGGCTGTGTCCCAAATCTCTCCTGTACATTCCTTCACTGTCTCCCTCCCTTGACACTTACTCATCATCATCATCATCATCATCATCAAATCCAGTTGATTCATAGGGCACGTTTAAAAACAACCAGACTTCTCCACAGTGCTGTACAGATTGAACCAGCTGAAATGACTGAATAAAAATAAATAAATAAATAAAATGGCACAAAACAACAATAAATATGTCGAAGAACACAAGGTGATAAAGATATATAAAACAGAAACGATCAATTTATTAAGAATAAAAGATTAGAAAATACTAAAATATTGAAACCACTAAGAGCAGAGGATCTGAGAGGCCTGGAGGTGGAGCAGGGGCAGAGAGGGCCTGAGATGTACCGGGGTGTCAGCTCATGACTGGCTTTAAAAACAAATAACAAACTAGTGCAGGGATGCTAGGACCAGTGTAACGCTGTCTCCTATACTGGTACCAGTTAGAGGTCTCACTGCAGCATTCTGCACCAGCTGCAGGCGAGACAAGGAGGACTGGCCAACACAAGGTACAGTGGGTACAGTAGCCTTGAGGGGATTCATACAGTGGAAACAGTCTACATGTTTAGCTTTGTTCTTTAACTGACAGAAGAAACCTTTCACCACAGAGTTAATCCGTTTCTGAGTCAAAGATGACACCAAGAGTCCAGCATGGCCATGAAGGTTCAGTGTCAGCGGCCCTAAGAGGCTAACTATACTCCCTGAGGTGTTGTGGTGACCAAAAACAATCACTTCTGTCTTGTTGTCGCTCAACTGAAGACAGTTTTTCACCTCCTGGAGGCAGTTTAGGATGTGACGGAGTTTGAATCCCTCAGATTCAGCGGAAGGCTTCAGAAGATGGAGCCTCAAGGGAGCATCAAATAAAATGGGCTGAAACATGGAGCCCTGAGGGCAGTAGAGGAGGAGACGTTGCCAACCTTAACAAGTAAGAGGCAAACCACAGCAGGCAGGGCCCTGGATAATAAAGTATTTCTGATTCTGATTCTGATACCAACCGGGTCCTGAGGACGGTTTAATAAAACACAATGATCAGTACAATGACAGCTGAAGAGTCACAGAAATAAAACGATTTATTGAGTTTAATGGTTCTTTGTTGACATGACAATATTTATCGATGAAGGAACTTATTTTATCATTCATTTGATTATAATTGATTATTTGCTGGATGATAAAATTATATACACTACTCACAACAAGTTAGGGATATTCAGCTTTCACATGAAGTCGACTCACATTGAGCAGAAATGAGGAATGAGATGAAGAAATTACCATTGCATGCTTCTACTTAAATGCCCTACTTTCATGATATAATATCACTGTAGCATGAACTTTTTAAATTTTCCATAAATTTCACCCGAAAGTCGAATATCCCTAACTTTTTGTGAGTAGTGTAAATGAAGAAATGAACATTATAATAGACATGTTGCCTTTGAGTAGATAACGTCAGTGAGCTTAGCATAACCACATATTTCCCTGTCATTGTAAACTGCATGAAGACCACAAACTCTGAAACACAAAGAAAAACTAGTGCCTTCATTTACTTTAAGGTTTATATGAAGTTCTGCTAGCTTGTGATGCTACACTGACTTCCTGTTTACAAAGTTGATTGCTCCTGATTGGACAGCACTACAGATGTTTCCTATAGCAACAGATTGATACATCAAGCCTTTACTAGCCGAGACATTTCTTAGTTTTAATGGTGCAACCTGATTCAGTGAATCACTAGTTATAGACTAGTTAGTAGTTCTGAGAGCTGAGGAGGGACTTTGTGAAGATCTGCTGCGACTCAGTCCACAACCCAGTCCTGAACTGCGATCTGTAGAACTCTTGTTTTTATAAGAACCCTGGGCCAGAACAGTCCAGAACAGTCCTGGAATAAAATCACCTCAGACCAACGCAATTCAGTTCAGACCGTCTAACCTTCAAACTTAAACCAGTCCTGAACCAGTTCAGGAATCAGACCCATTCACAACAGTTTAGACCAGTTCAGATCAGATGACCCTGTACAGGTGGATCTGTCTGAAAGCCTCAGGGTCTGTGTCTCTGCCCAGGTAAACATCGTAGTCCACAGGAAGTTCCTCCACCCAGCCAGGCTGCAGCGCCTCCTGCTGGACACAAATAGGAAGTGGTTATTTAATGAGACTCAAGTAAGTTCAGAAACTGTTTATTGCCAAGTAACATACATTACAAGGAATTTGCTGCACAAGTTGTGTTTACTGCTCGTCCTGCACGCGTGCGTGTGTGTGTTTTACCTGCAGAGTGTTCAGACTCTCCAACAGACTGGGAACGGTGACCAGTAGAGATCCTTTCTTCCTGAAGTTCTCCATGATGAACCTCCACGCTCTGAACGAACACACACACACACACACACACACACACACACACACACACACACACACACACACACACACACACACACACACACACACACACACACACACACACACACACACACACACACACACACACACTTCCTGTGTGTCTGTGTTGTGTACAGAGAGCTGAAACCACAGCTTCCACGTTCTTTTCCAGTAGTAAGAAAACTTCATTCAGGACTAAAGAACCAGAGAACAGAGACTCAGCAGTGTGTCATATATATATATATATATATATATATATATATATATTAATTAGTGTGTATTAGTCCTGACCTGACTTGTTCACTGGGTTCCATGAAGAACTCGAAGACGTTGTTCATGATGAGAATGTCAGTGTTCTGCAGCAGAATGTCCTGCAGGCAGACGTCAGTGTGGAGAACCTGCAGGAGATGAAACTTGTCACAAACTGGTTCCACTGAGTTCTACTGTCAGCAGACACACTGGACTCCTGTGTGTGTGTGAGAGTCAGAGGAACCTTGATTCGGTCCATCAGCTTGTATTTCTGCAGGATGTCATTCTGCAGTTTGACAAACTCGTTGCTGAGCTCCAAACCGATCAGCTGAGAGGCCGAGCTGAACACATAACCCTGAACACACACACACACACACACACACACACACACACACACACACACACACAATGATATCATGCATTCTCAGCAGTTTTTTAACTCTCAGTTCACTTTTCTTTTTCAAAATTGAGACTTCAGCTTCATTCAGACTGTCAGCATGTTGTCTACTGTTTCTACTGTTTCTATTGGGTTCCTCTGGGTTCTACTGACCCCATACAGGACAGCTCCCAGTCTGGAGCCCACGTCCACCAGCATCCGACCACTCAGGTCTGGAAGAACGTTCTCAAACAAAAACTGAAGCTCTGATATCGAGAACGAATGAGAAATGAAGTCTGCAGGAAGAAAAACAGAAGAAGAAGATGAAGCAGGAAGAAGAAATAGGCTGCGACTGCAGAAGATGATGATAACGGTGATGTTCCTCACCAAGTGGAGCGGTTCTGTAGGATCCACAGGTGAGACAGTACGACCGACTCATGGTTCCCTCCTCACACAGCGAGTCCACCTGATCTTCATCATACAGGAAACTGTCAACGTGAACAGTGGGCCGAGAGCACTGCTGCATCTGAAACATCACCTTCATCATTCATATTAACATCTTCATCATCACTTGCAGTATGCAGCAGTCTCAGAGGGAAACATGGCATCTGCAGGCACACTGACTCTCAACAGTAATACTACAGTAGCACTACAGTACCTTGCAGTGTGCAGTAGTCTCAGAGGGAAACATGGCGTCTGCAGGCACACTGACTCTCAGCTCGTTGGAGATGTTTCGCAGAATCACCGTCTTGTTGTCAGACAGCAGCTCGTCGAACTCGTCTGCAGGAAGAAACAACAGGTGGAAATGTATGGAGGCCCAAAGCGGTCAATATTAAACAAATTAAAAACAATGAAACTTTTCTGTCACGTCAAGCTTTATTTCATAATGTCACTTGTTCCGTAACATGACATTATATAAACTATTTATTCAGATTTTCTTCTCTCACAAAGAAACCTTGATGATGAGACCTGAGATAGTTATTTAAAGAATTAGAGTTACAGTAACTTTAGTTGCTTTGCTGTAAACATCATGGAATTAGATTTAATATAATTTAAAGAAAGTTTGTTCAATTTGAAGCATTTAGAAATTTGATCTAATTCAGAGTTTGAAAACATTTATGTGACAGAAACGAGATAACACCATTCTGATATTTCCTACCTGACAGAATCTCCCTGACGATGTGGAGTCGAGCTGCATTAGTTTCTAATATTAATAACAATCCTTACAAATACAACAGGCTCATCAGGCCCTAATAATATTAATACCCTAATAAGCCCCAGAGAGACGCTGTTACATCAGCAGCAGAACACGAAATTATCTGACTGAGTTTTACGATCGTTCAACTTATTGATCAGTGACAGAAAGTCTGACCTGTGATCAGCTCACGTGTTACCCTGACTGTAAATGTTCTCCGTGTTTCTGCTGTCCGGTGATCAGTAATCCGACACCAGGTGTGTTTACCTGAGTTTCTGATCCAGTTCAGCAGTTTGGGGAGTTCAGACGGGTTCACTTTGTTCAGCAGCTGCTTCACTTCAGATTTCGCTTCACAGAAATTCATCTTCAAACTGAAAGTAGTTTCAGACTGAAGCTCCGCACCCAGGAACGCGTCCGTCATTGAAGGTGGAACCTGGAAACCCACATCTATCACTTCTTATGAGCCACCATTAAACAACAACTGTCAAACATTTATTTACCTGTTCAGGCGAGGACACGTTCAAATGTCACGCAAACACAGGTGTGACCGTTAAAAAGCATTGAGATTAAAAATCACACATTCAGACCACCTTAAGAAAGAAACAGGCCCCGGAAGCAGTTGCATTTTTTTCTTTTAAAAACTTTATTAAGTTAAACATTTTTACAGTTAACGTTTACTTATAATAAGATAGCGGTAAACAAAGCTCAAACATGTTATTGATAATATTTGATAAATAGTTTACCGTCAACGATGAAACACATTTTATAGCCAAACAAATGGAGGCCGGGAGGAACAATTTATGTGCGCAATGTAATGATTTGTGCTCTGGCTCTCATTGAAATTCGTATTATTTAATTTATTTAAAATAATTTAATTTGTTATTATTATTAAAATTTCTGCACAAAACAAAAAAGGTTTATTTTTGTTTTGTTCAAGAATTCAAACTTCACATCACATCAGAACTATTGAATATTTTATTATTGAAAGTTAATATATATTATTGATTGTGTGTTCACTGAAAGAAAAACAAAATACAAGAGCTGCAACTAATTATCTTAACGATCGACTCATCTGCTGACTATTTTTATTAATCAATCAGTCCATAAAACATTCGAATAATAACAAAGAATGTCCGACATGACGTCTTCAGACATCTTGTTTTGTTTGAACAGTTCAGATTCAGTCCACTGAAACAGAGGTCTGTGCTTTTTCTGTTATCAATAGAGAATAATGTTACGTCTGTCGACTAATCGATTCATTAACAAAAGATGAAATGTATTTGATGAATGTTTTGATTCATTGTTGGATGAAGCTGTCGTTACGCTCTCTGCCCTCCAGCAGCGCTCATGTATTTATACGTTGGTTTCCAGCTGCCATTAAATTGCCAGAAGAAGAAGAAGGCTGACGACATTTTCCGGGTCGGTTTGGATTAGATGACGTTCCTCTGGCAGAGTTTCTGTGTTTTCCAGCTGCTGTTTGATCCAACACACCGACAGTCGGTAAGAAAGAAGCTTTTCTTATGAATTCTCTCGATTTCCCGCCGTTTATGTTCCCACTGCCGCCGCTTTATTCCGTCCTCTGTGTCCGTGTCAACACACCGTGCAGCTAACACACAGCTAGCTAACTGAGCTAACTGCTAAGCTAACGTTAGCACCGAGAAACGCTGTAAACAGCTGACATGTTGTTGGAACAAAACTGAAAGCCAGCAGCACGATCAAATGATGACCAATCGATATGATTATCGACATGATGGTGTGACTAGAGAAGGACTGACAAAATGGAGACCAAGTGTAACAGTTATTGTGTTTTAAGGGTTCAAAAAGCTGCATCACAATGAGGCTTACTCTCTGCTCAGAAATAAACATTTCAAATGTCCAACAGTCAACAACACAAACCGCTCCTGATCAGAGGAGACCGGAAACTGGAACCACAGAATGTTGTTGTTGAAATGATTCTAAAATCAAACCTCCACTAAGAGCAGCTGATACTGATAAATAGAAATGGATCACCTCAGTGGGACTGAATCAAGTCTTTGTTTTCAGTTCAGACTCAGTCTGTCAACTGTTGTCAATTAATCATAAACAACAAAAATACATACATATATCTATATATATATATATATATACATTGTTATTGTGTATATCTATATATTTTGTACTTTTATTTTTCACTTAAATATGTTAAATGTATAAATTTTTTTAGTTTCCTTTTCTTATTTTTTACATTTTGTACATACTTTCTACTTTCTACTCTTGAATGGGAGCACCAGTACTGTACAATTTTCCCTTGGGGATCAATAAAGTGATTCTGATTCTGAACAGCAGTCCTCCTAACCCTAACCCTAACCCTCCATAAACATTAATCTCCAGCACCACAGGCCCTGAACACAACACAGTTAGTAATCTAGTAAACACAAAGAGTCCACAAGAGTAAAAGTCCAGACCGGAGGGTTTCACACTGTGAGGCTCTCCGGGGGCAGAGGGAGAGACCGGAGGCAATCGCACTCCTTCTCAGAGTCGTAACTCAGTCAGATCTGAGCTCACAGACATGAAACACATGTTGAATCATTCAGAGTGACGTCCACTTCCAGAGGAGATCATTATCTCTGGTCTCCGTCAGAATAAACCTCCAGAAGTCCACTCAGACATCAGAGAGAAAGATCCTGCAGAACCTGCCTGAGAATCTTCCTGTTTTTAACTTTCCTTCAGTGTCTCAGTGATCAGTGATAGTTGTCTGTCCATCCATGAGGACACTGCAGACAGGAGCTGCTAACAGCTGATTCAGCTGCTGTAATGAAGACCATGTGACTAAATGTGAACAAATACAGGCTGAAACAACTGGGTTCAAGTTGTGGCCCACAGCTGACTCACTGACTCCTTCAAATAGAAGTAAGACAGAATAATAACAGGAGTGCCAAAATCCATTAATACAAATGTTTTTCATGTTGCACTCTCAGTATTTGTTTAGACTCAGAATGTCTCAGAGCAGCTGTGCCTACAGAAACTGATCCTGCTAGACACTGTAGAGGGTTAATAAATCTGTCAGTAGTGCTGAACTGAGCCACTAGGGATCGCTACTAACAACACACTGTTGAACTATCTGCTACTGGCAGAAGACACCAAGTGTCCAGTTTAATAGGAACACTTGTAGGAAATCCTCTTCATGAAGGTTTATGTTTCTGATACTCAGACCACTGAGGGTGGACAAAATAACAGGAACAGCTCTCAGTGTAACACAGTAAAGTTCAACAGCAGCAACCTACAAACAGAATGACCAAGATCTGAACACGCGTCAGTCCTGTTGCCATGGTTACTGCAGAGTTCATTTGCTGACCTGATCATTCCTTGTGTCCCTTAATGTGTCGTGTTGTGTTTAGAGACCTCTGTGACTATAGAACTTCTTGATCTGTTGATTTATTGACTTTTCACCTCTCTGTACAGGAAGTGTGTGTTGCGTGCTGCGACCTTCACCTGTCAGCTGTCCTGCTGACTCACCGAGCACGCTCAGTAGGGGGGTTCCCCTCCAAACACACACAGATTTGTGTTCTAAGACACACGGTAACCTCCTATACCCTCCTCACTGTTAACATGCACTCAGTGCAAACACATCCCGACAATGAAATCACATTTAAATATTATTGATAACATGAATTGATTGATAATGACAATAATCATTTGTAGCAACTTTACTACATTTATCTGACGGCTGGAGTTACGGGTTTCATAAGTCAAATAATAATGTGTTGTTCTGTTCAACATGAGGTTGAATCACAGTGTATCAGTGTACCTCTTTCTAATAAGACTCCTGATGGCTGTTTCTGGTTCGCACATTCTGCCATTAATGATAATAATCACTGTTTGTTTATGCCAGTGTCTCGTGACCTCACTTGACCTGTTGTCAGTCTCCCCCTTCTGTGGATCCATGTAGCTCTGATGATGCAGGATGACATCACCAAAACTGTCCAATCAGTAAGTCACCTTTCGGTCCATGTGACTTCATGTTTACGACCCTCACTCTGTGTTTCTTTCAGGATTAGTTCAGACCGCCATCATGGTGTTAGCCGACCTGGGGAGAAAGATCACCTCGGCGCTGAGGTCACTCAGCAACGCCACCATCATCAATGAAGAGGTAACACAGAGCTGTAGGTCATGTGACCAAACTCCTACAGAAACTTGAACCAGCCACCAAAATTATTTTAATTCTCTCCTGTTATTTATTTATTTATTTATTTAACTTTAAGTATGTACTTTGTAAATTGAATCTGATCCTCAGTGGTCTGGACTTTAAGTTAAATACTCTGATGATTGTAGTCTTCATCTTTTAGGATAAATGAACAACTTTAATCTCCCAACGTGTCTCAGTGCTGTTTCAAAGCCTGAGTATGTTTGCTGTATATTACTTTTTTTGTTTAATCATTTTAGCTGATAATGGGTCAATTTGAAAGATAATTTGTTTAAACCAGAATCTGTGAGTAAAGGAAGACCTCCTGAGGTCACTGAAACTCTCCAACAGTCTGAGGACATGATCTCAGAGTCCTGAGAGGACCGTCATTCAGTCAGACATTCATCACACTGTACTCACCTGTCTGTGTGTCTCAGGTGTTGAATGCCATGTTGAAGGAGGTGTGTGCTGCTCTGCTGGAGGCCGACGTCAACATCAAACTGGTCAAACAGCTGAGAGAGAATGTCAAGTGAGTATAAAACAGTCCTGATCCAGGATCTAGACCTGATCCAGTTCAGCAGCTGTGATTGAACTGTGCTCTCTCTGTGGATTTTGTCCCTGCAGGTCTGCCATAGATCTGGAGGAGATGGCTTCAGGTCTGAACAAGAGGAGAATGATCCAACACGCCGTCTTCAAGGAGCTCGTCAAGGTCAGATCATCAGGCCTGGAAAAGTCTGAGTCTGGGAACTAAACATTTGTTTTCTAGGACTCAAAATATTTTGAGACAATACTCAAATGTCTTTAATCTGTTAAAAAATAAAACTGTATTTCCAGCTGGTGGACCCCGGTGTGAAGGCCTGGACTCCCACGAAAGGAAAGAATAACGTCATCATGTTTGTTGGTCTGCAGGGCAGCGGGAAAACTACAACCTGCTCCAAGGTGACATCACACAACTGAAACAAAACCCCGCCCCCTCTGTAGATAGACCTCGCCCCCTGGTTTGATATAGGTTCAACAGTAGGCTGATGCAGTGTGCCCCCTGATGTCTGTCTGTTGTCACACTGACTGCTTTGTTTCCTGCAGCTGGCATATTATTACCAGAGGAAAGGCTGGAAGACCTGTCTGATCTGTGCGGACACCTTCAGAGCTGGTAAACAACGCTGAGACAACACTTCACATCCTTTTTATTCACCCGAGACAACAACTTACAAACTTATTGACACTTCAGCTACATTCAGCACTTCCATTTTGTCGACGCCCATCAGTCTTTGTAATTCATCTGTAAATGTTTTAGTATTTTAAATGTTTCAGCGTAGATGATCTTCTTCTCTTCTTCCAGGTGCCTTCGACCAGCTGAAACAGAATGCCACCAAAGCCAGAATCCCCTTCTACGGCAGGTGAGTTGTTCCTCAGCGGTCAGACAGGTGGCGCCCCCTACTGTCTGCTGACTGTTCACCCTGTGTGTCACACCTGTGTGTTGTGTTCAGTTACACAGAGATGGACCCGGTGGTGATCGCTGCTGAGGGTGTCGAGAAGTTCAAAGCTGAGAACTTTGAGATCATCATCGTGGACACGAGCGGACGACACAAACAGGAAGACTCGCTGTTTGAGGAGATGCTGCAAGTCTCCAATGCTGTGGTGAGTACCTGAACGCCTGTGGTCGGTACCTGCAGCGGTGCGTTCAGATACCTGTGGCAGTCTCAGGTGTGTTTCAGCCCCTCCAGATGTTTCTCTCCACCTGTGTTTCCATAGCAACCAGACAACATCGTGTATGTGATGGACGCGTCGATCGGTCAGGCCTGTGAGTCTCAGGCCAAAGCCTTTAAAGACAAAGTGGACGTGGCGTCGGTGATTGTCACCAAACTGGACGGACACGCGAAAGGAGGAGGAGCTCTGAGCGCGTAAGACCATCATCCTTTGCTGCCTCGTGATATCACTGCACTGTGTGATGTTAGAGTGACCCTTCTTCTGCTGTTTCCTGTCAGCGTTGTGTGACTCACGGGATGTAGGCTGTTGGGATCAGTCTGCCATTGGCTGACTATTTCAGTCTTATTCTCCTCCCCTTCCTGTCTGCTTGTTACCGTGGCTGCCTCCTGGGTTCAGCGCTGCCCATGATTGTGATTGGTTTAAAGAAATACAAGCCAGAAGCGTTTTTATCTTCCATCCCAAAATGATGATGGTTCAGAACTTTCTGTGAAGTGTGGAGGTAGACTAGTGTTGTGTTGATGTTCTTCTGCTGCTTCCTGTCAGTGTGGCAGCCACTAGGAGTCCCATCATCTTCATCGGAACAGGAGAGCACATCGATGACTTCGAGCCGTTTAAGACTCAGCCGTTCATCAGCAAACTGCTTGGTAATCAACCTCGATGTGGCAGTTTATTATTATTATTGAACAAAAACAAACATAGCCAGGTTTCCATCCAAATGTAGCTGAAAAACAAACCGTTTGTTGCTGCTTCTTTCTGTGTGAACGTGAGTTCACTGGTTTATGGAGATAAACAGCTGGTGGAGCTAATTCTCCAGTCGCTGCCATTAAACCATCACAGAAGAAGAGGAGGACACAACAATTTGACGTCATTAAAAAAGCTCCAGTCAAAACTCAAATGATGGAGATGATGATGGAAATATTTGAGTTGTGAGGAAGGTTACAGCCTCCTCATCGCTCCATGCAGATCTGATGTTTTCAGATGTTCATGTATGCCAGCATGTATTCATCAAGTCTGTTTCGGTTGCACTTGATAAACCAACTTTTCCATTTCAACTAAGCGTAAAAACATTTTTGAAAGTTCTTTATGTGCAAATTGAAACACACTTATTTTTACAACCACTCGTCATAACATTACAGTAAATAACATATTGTCTTGAGTGTTTCCATGGAAACCCCCAGTAACTCCTCTTCCTGTCAGGAATGGGAGACATCGAGGGTTTGATTGACAGAGTGAACGAGCTGAAACTGGATGACAACGAGGAGCTGATCGACAAACTGAAACACGGTGAGAAACTAGTCTATCATCATCATCATCATCATCATCCTCATCATATGGTGACCTCACCGACAGCTGTCATTTACACATCTGTCACGTGACACATTGCATTGTGGGATTGATAGCAGACATGTTGTAGAACTGAGGACAGTAAATATAGAACAACACGTAGTAAAAAGGGAGAGATTTCAGACACAGCTCATCTCACCTGGAGAACACACAGTGCATTGTGGGTATGATCCCTGACCTGTGACCTCTGACCTCAGGTCAGTTCACCCTCAGAGACATGTACGAGCAGTTCCAGAACATCATGAAGATGGGACCCTTCGGTCAGATCATGGTAACTCTCACACTGTCACACCTGAGTCACATGACGGATGCTTTGGCCTCGTTGAACACGTCACGTATGCAAGTGTCTTGTTGAACTTGCAGCACGGACGGCGTAGGGTTGTGTGAGTTGCAGCAAATCAAGATGGAGCTGCTCTTGGCCTGCTGGAGCCACTTTCATTGATTATAGTTGCAGCAGCTGCTCTTCATACGTTACGTGTTCAATGTAGCCAAAGCGTTGGACTTCAGACTCGACTCACATGATCCACATAGTGACCTGGAAACAGTTGAAGTCACGTGACTCCTGAGAGTCTCGAATACATATTTACAAATTTATAGGAAAATATCTGTTATGTATTTGAAGAAGCTGCTGAGTGAGTCTGTCTGTGATGCGTTCAGGGGATGATTCCTGGTTTCGGTACAGACTTTATGAGTAAAGGAAATGAACAGGAATCAATGGCCAGACTGAAGAAACTGATGACCATCATGGACAGCATGAACGACCAAGGTAACACACACACACACACACACACACACACACACACACACACACACACACACACACACACACACACGACCTGATAGATCTCCGGTTAACATCAACTCAAACAAACTGATGTGATGTCACAGGTGATTCTGTGATTCTGCTGGTTTTACTGGTTCATGTCTGTCTCTTCAGAACTGGACAGTAAAGACGGTGCTAAACTGTTCAGTAAGCAGCCCAACAGGATCCAGAGGGTGGCCCGGGGGTCTGGAGTCGCCACCAGAGACGTCCAGGAGCTCCTGACTCAGTACACCAAGTTTGCCCAGATGGTCAAGAAGATGGGGGGCATCAAAGGACTCTTTAAAGGTAAAGATGGGATGGGGTCAGGGGGGGGTGATTAGAATCAATCAATCAATTTAATTCAAAGTGCAGAATCAGCATGGGCCCAATACATACAGGACAAAACACACAGCAAGCACATAGAATGATAAAAACAGTAAAACAACCACATTAGAAACTTCAAGATGGACCCGACAGAGTTCTGGGTTCTAGGTTAAAAGGTTTTCGGTTTAAAGATTTCAACTGCTTCTTTAACATGTAATGGAAAGTCATTCCACAGATGAGGGCCACCAACTGAAGGAATGACTAGGAGACCAGCACTGACAGAGTGAAGGGGGTGCGCCGGTCTACATGGTGTAATTAGCTCAGATAAGTAAGGTGGTGCAAGTCTATGCAAGGCCTTTTATAAGTAAAAAGTAACCAGTGAAGAGCGAGGAGTCTCATTCTGGACCAGCTTAAGTCTTCTACTGGCACAACTAGGTTCTAACTAAAGAAAGAGAAAAGGGCATCACAATAATCAGGTCTGGAAGGTACAAGTGGTTGGACTACATGTTCAGGATCACACAATGATAGAATGGGTGGGATATTAGAAATATTATTACAGAGATGTTAAAGTGCTGCCTGGGTAGGATCCTTGATATGAGACTGGAATGTCAGAACAGAATCAAAGATCAGGTTAACACTAATAACTCTGTTTATCAGCATCTAACAACAGAAAGTTCATACCCATCCATTCATTTACTTCTGGCAGACACGCCTCTAAATGTAGGAGTTGGGGCAGGTCGTTTATCTCTACAGGTACATAAAGCTGTGGATCATCGGCATAGCAGTGAAATTAACCCTGTGTTTGCAAATGATGTCACCAAGGGGAAACATATAGATGGAAAATAGCATGGGGCCAAGGACTGTCCCTGGGGTACACCACGCTTCTCCAGGCGACTCAAGGATGCAGCGGTCCACAGTGTCAAGGGTCCAGCAGCAGCAACACTGATGTTCAGTCAGAAAGTCACTCATAGGTCATTGACTTCTCTGGTCAAAGCAGCTTCAGCTGAATAATGGGACCAAAGCCAAACTGAAATTTATCAAACAGATTGTTGATGGATGAGAAGGCAGTAAGTTTCTCAGATCTATAGTTCATAATTTGTCGATCAAGATTGGTTTTTTTAAGCAGCAGTTTTGAAAGGCCACAGAGCCAGAAGAAAGTGACGTATTGATAAGATGAAGAACAGGAAACTGGTCCTTAAAAGGATCAGACGGTGTGGGGTCTCCTGTGCAGCTACCAGGCTGCTGAAGGCCTCAGGGGGAGATCAGTTCAGACGGGGGACAGCCGTCATTCCGACCAGTGACTTTATCTCTGAGTCTGAACTCATCAGCTTAGGTCAATACATGGTTAATGCAAGAACATGTTGTTGACTTTTAATAACTGGCTAAATATTCAAAGGTTGAGAAACCTCCAGAAATCATTCAGCTCAGGTGAACAGGTTAGAAAAGAGGGGAAGATGGGGAACCAACTGGACTGACACTAGACCCTTGGGAACATTAGTTGTGGTAGGAATTAATGTCCCAGTATGTGTCTGAGTTTCATGTGGGGGACTGGGCGGACTGAGCAGTCTGGGGTTTAAACCTGGGTCTGATGTGTGTTTGGTGTTTTCCAGGAGGAGACATGTCAAAGAACGTGAACCCGTCTCAGATGGCCAAACTGAACCAGCAGATGGCCAAAATGATGGACCCTCGAGTCCTGCACCACATGGGTGAGACCTGGTCTACCTGTCCATCACACCTGCGAGAGGATCCGTTATTTTTAGTTGTGGTTGTATAAAGAGCACCTGCAGAAAACCTAACCGATCAGATTTAGACAATGAAACCTTTATTGGATAGAGACAGGAAACAGGGACAGAGGGGGGATGACATCGGGCTGGGCACGATCCTGGGCCGCTGCAGTAAGGACGCGGTTTGCCGGGACATACCAACAAGTTTACATTTATCAAAGAAATAGACAACTCCGTGTAACTGGGAGAGTCTACAGCTCACTATCGATCTGAATGTGTTCTCATCTTGTTGTTCATCAGCAGTCTGTGTATTTCCTGTAGCTCCTTCACAAGAAATGCGTTCATATGACTCGTCAATGCAATGCTTTTAATGTGAAACAAGAGCAGCAGGAAGCTGACTCAGCTCTGATGGTGCACATAATGAAGCTAGCAGTCTTTTGTGTACTCTGGACTTGATGGGACTTATCCACAGGGGCCCAGCAGACCCTGCCCTGACAGGCTAATAACAGGTTAATAACCCCCCCCCCCCCCCCCCCCCAACCAGGGTTTCTCCTGATCCTCTGATCACAACTGAACTTATTCTTGTTCTAAACTGATGAAGTTTATTTATTATTTATTTATTTTCCTTTTTCCAAACTGTATTTTACAGCATAAATGGAGCCTGAAATAATAATTAAGTGTGTGGTGTGTTGTTGTTTTTTTTTTTTTTTAAGGCGGTATGGCGGGTCTTCAGTCGATGATGCGTCAGTTCCAGCAGGGAGCCGCCGGCAACATGAAAGGCATGATGGGATTCAACAACATGTGACCGCCAACCAACCAGCTGCCTTAAAACATTAAAACTTTAAATTAAAGCCCCGCCTCCTGACAGGTACAGGTGGAGAGGGGGGCTTTTAGAGTGCAAAAGCAGGAAGTGCAGAAAGACAAAATAAAAGATGTTTGGGTTTTCGTTCTGTCATTGCTGCTTTTCACAGGAAAATAAAGATTTCTGCTTTTAGAAAAATGGTGATTTAAAGAAGCTGTTTGTCATTTTAGGAAGTTTCTTCTTTTCTGTTTTCTTCAGATGTTTCAAAGATCAAACTGAAATCAATCTGAAACATCTGACTGATAACAAAAGTGTTGGACTGCTCCTTTAAGTGATGGAGAGGAGGAAGATGAGCTTGTTGTGTTTGGGCCTCCTTACTTTAATTCTGTATAAGATGCTTGTGTATAAGATTTAAAAGCAGACAGTCTCCTGATTGGATGAGGAGACACCACATGATGATGATGATGAAGATAACATTAGTTAGTGACAGTATTTTTGTCATATAATAAACATTTGTATTGCACAATTTTAAACCTGCAGTCTTTTTATTTCATTGTTTATTGTTTAGAAGATAAAGTGGGCGTCAACAAATGATTCGTGAGAAATCAGATATTTTTTAAACATAAATCATCGCGAGATTTTCTAGTCTAAAGAAGAGAGAAGGTGATTGTAGATTATTCAAGTCAAATTTATGACCTAATGTAAATGTAATCGCCATCTTACAATTTTAATGTTGACTTGTAAGTAAAAATGATGGCAAAGTGTGAGACACTATCTCCAAAAGTCAAACTTACCAGGATGATTTTGTATTCTCTCGGATTTTTAGCTTTTTCCATATTTCTGAGTCAAATTGGATCTGCGCTCTGGGTGAGGCACGACCAAAGATCCACTGTAGAGATGATTCACTCTGACATGGACTGTGAGCCACCTCACAGTAGGACATTGCTGCATTTCAATTTGTGAAAGGTTGACCTCAGGTTAGTGTTCAGCCCACACAGGTCTGGAGTCAGTTATTTAAGGAAGAAGTTATAGAAAATAAAGTATGTTTTAAGAAAACGTCAAATATCTTCATTGTCACAATGTTCTGCTCTTGGATTTTATAGAATAATGTTCTCACGATATTCTGATTATGATATATTATATTACATTATGACATTTGTCATGTTGATGTTAAACATTACATCTATGTACTTTTGAATGACTTACTTTGCTGCCTGCAGTCACGTGATTCTGTCTTTCTGGTAAAAATACGACTTTGTCCTGTCACTCATGACCCTTCAACCTGAAATTAAAAAGTCATTCTTGTCATTAAAGAGTAATTAGTAATTAGTTAGTTCTTTCTCGACTCGTTGTATTGACTTATTCTCACAATGTAGGATGTTTGTCTCGAACAGTCGCCCTGATGCTCCATGACAGCACAGCAAGTTCCTGAATGTTGCTCAGAGTGAGACCTCTGCCTGTTTCTCTCCTCTGTGGCTTGACGTGGCGCCGGGCCGCCGCCATGTTGTTTTGCTTCGTTGTCAGTAGGGAGCAAGAGGAGCAGCGACAGCATTAGAGCGGCGGTGAGTCACTGATTTACCTTCATACAGAGACTCACCTGGACCTGACAGACCTCCAACTTCTCCTGGACTTAGCCAGGCCACCTGTCTGTCCATCCTGTACCTGTCACCTGTGTGACGTTAATGAAGCCGCTGGTTACCTGTCAGCTAGCTGTTAGCTCTGAGGCTAACTGAGCTGAAGTCTGGAGATAAAACTAGTTTATTTAGTTTCTGTTGGAGTAAAACCTTCAGGTTCAGGTGTGACACTGACACACATGAACCCTACCTGTGCGTGTCATGAAGGTATGCTACCTGCTGACGTCGGTCTGCCGCAGCAGATATCTAAACAGACTGGATTTTGAATAGCAAAGTTAAATATTAACGGTCATCTGATCAATGAACTGCTGTCATTGATTATCAGCTCTGATTGATCACCTGCAGTCTGTCGATCATAAACAGCTTCAGTCTGAGTCTCAGTGTTAAACAGCAGTGGTGAAAAGTTATCCAAGTACAGTTACTGCAATATAATATTTTGGTTTCCATTTTCCGCTACTTAATACTTCTACTTCTCCACATTTCAGAAGGAAATATTTTACTTTTTACGTCATTACAGTTATGTGAAAACAAGATAATGATAAGTGATTTTTTTCTTTAAATATTTAAAAAATGGTACAGAGTTTGGTTGGTGACTTCTCAGGTGGGAGGGGTAGTTGTGAAGGAATTTGGACGTTTTGATAAGAAGATTTGACAAGAAAGATTTTCCAAAACGTGTAAATGAATATTTTGATTTTCAGAGCTGTATACAGGATTTAAGAAACACTGAGGTCCAAATACCAACAGAACCCAGATAAGAGGTTACTGACAGGCTACCAACCAAACTCTGTACAATTCTTGTAGTATTTTGAAAAAGCTTTTTGTAAAAACGTAATAAATATCAGACATCAGATACATAAGTTACAGTTATTAAAATTGTGTTAAAGAGACTTGTTCAGTGTGGCCTGGACGAAAAACACACACATTCAAAAAGAAAAAAATGGGTTAAAATGCAAAATATTCAAGAACCAACTCAGAACTTTAAATGAAAACAAAACTTTTGGTTAGACGCAACACGGACATTCAGGTACAGACGGGTTTATCTACAAAGATTCATCAGAAACCTGTAAAAAGGGTCTGATCCGAGTTTGACCTGAAGGTGGCACCAGAGGGAGGACCACGAGGAGGAGTACTGCAGTACAGTTAGTGGTACTGCAGTTTTGTTAGTGGTACTGCAGTATAATTAGTAGTACTGCAGTTTTGTTTTGTGGAACTGTAGTATAATTAGTAGTACTGCAGTTTTGTTAGTGGTACTGCAGCATAGTTAGTTGTACTGCAGTACAATTAGTGGTACTGCATAACACTGATGTTGTCTCCCCCCCAGCTTTTACCTGACAGTGTGTCCGACCCCCCCCCCGTCTCCCTGTGTTGCCATGGCGACCTTCCCAGAGTACATCGCTCAGAACGAGGAGCGTGACGGCGTGCGGTTCAGCTGGAACGTTTGGCCGTCCAGCCGGCTGGAGGCAACCCGGATGGTGGTGCCGGTGGCGTCTCTGTTCACCCCGCTGAGGGAACGACCCGACCTGCCACCGATCCAGTACGAACCGGTTCTCTGCAGCAGGGCTACCTGCCGGGCTGTGCTCAACCCGCTGTGGTACGCATCACTGCACACCTGGGTGATGTCTTAGACAGGGGTCAGAGGTCACAGCATGCACAGGCAGACAGGTAGTGTAGCACCAGTCTAACGTCCACCTGTGTGTGTGTTTCAGCCAGGTGGACTACAGAGCCAAACTGTGGGCCTGTAACTTCTGCTACCAGAGGAACCAGGTACAGTATAAACACACATATTTACTTCTAGACTTGTGAGGATATACAGACCCACAACTTATTCTAACTTTTACAACATTGTGACTTTTAAATTACAACCAAATGTTGTTACGTCGTTTGTGTTTTTCATACAATTACAAATTATTTTTGTAATATTATAATGTTTTGTAGAAATTATGACCTCTGCTCTTGTAGAATTAGTTTTATTTTCCTAATACTGTTTTCTAAAGAAAATGAACTTAACCTCATTATGACATTTTACTCATCAAATTCCGCATGTATTTTTGTGTTATTATAAAGTAATACTTTATCCACATCTCATTATATTATATTTTGACTTTATTCTTGAAACCTCATGTTTTTCTCTAACTGTGGCCCCAACATTCACTGACTACACCTGTGATGTGTTACAGTACAGGTACAACACCTCTCACACACACACACACACACACACACACACAGTGAGCATTTGCTCTGTTTCAGTTTCCTCCATCTTACGCTGGAATCTCTGAGGTGAATCAACCGGCCGAGCTGCTGCCACAGTTCTCCACCATCGAGTACGTGGTCCAGGTGAGACTGACAGACAGGTACAGGTACAGACAGACAGAATGACAGACTTACAGACAGACAGGTAGACTGACAGACAGGTACAGACAGACTTACAGACAGAGAAGTACAGACCGACTTACAGATAGGTACAGACAGACTTACAGACAGACAGACAGGTACACACAGATTTACAGACAGACAGGTAGACAGACAGACTTGCAGACAGACAGGTAGACAGACAGACATACTTACAGACAGACAAACAGGTACACACAGACAGATGGACAGGTACTGAAAGACAGGTACAGACAGACAGACGGGTACAGAATGATAGACAGACAGACAGACGGGTACAGAATGATAGACAGACAGAAAGACAGGTACAGACAGACAGACTGACACACATGCACAGACAGACAGGTAGACAGACAGACAGACTGACAGACAGGTACAGACGGACTGACATACAAGTTCAGACAGACAGACAGGTACAGACAGACAGACAAAACAGAATGACAGACTGACATACAAGTTCAGACAAACAGAGGTAGGCAGACAGACAGACTTACAGACAGACAGGTAGACAGACAGACAGGTACAGACAGACTTACAGACAGAGAAGTACAGACCGACTTACAGATAGGTACAGACAGACTTACAGACAGGTACACACAGATTTACAGACAGACCGGTAGACAGACAGACTTGCAGACAGACAGGTAGACAGACAGACAGGTATAGACAGACAGACATACTTACAGACAGACAAACAGGTACACACAGACAGATGGACAGGTACTGAAAGACAGGTACAGACAGACAGCCGGGTACAGAATGATAGACAGACAGAAAGACAGGTACAGACAGACAGACTGACACACATGCACAGACAGACAGGTAGACAGACAGACAGGTAGACAGACAGACAGGTACTGACAGGCAGACTTACAGATAGACAAGTACAAACAGACAGACAGACAGGTAATCAGACTTACAGACAGGCAGGCAGACCATATTTTCTGACAGAAAACCTGATGTGGTCTCTGTCCTCAGCGGGGTCCTCAGATGCCACTGGTCTTCCTGTACGTGGTGGACACCTGTATGGAGGACGAGGACCTGCAGGCTCTGAAGGAGTCTCTACAGATGTCCCTGTCTCTGCTGCCTCCCACTGCACTGGTGGGACTCATCACCTTTGGCCGGATGGTTCAGGTTCATGAGCTCGGCTGTGAGGGGATCTCCAAGAGCTATGTCTTCAGGGGGACAAAGGACCTGAACGCTAAGCAGCTACAGGTATCTAACTCAGCCAGCACACTGTAAGTAGTCCTGCAGGTAGCTACTAGTGCTCACTAACACTAAAACTTATCTGGGTCTGGGTTGCGGTGGCAGCAGGCTAACCTAAGTACCCCAGACGTGTCGCGTCCTCCAGCTCCTCTTGTTCACAGGCCTGATGGGTTATATAATCCCTCCAATGTGGTCTGTGCGTCTCCATGACTGCTAGAGTGCCCCCCCCCAGTTGACCTTACCTCCATCTGACCCTCACTGGTGAACAAGACCCTGAGATACCTCCCTACTTTACCTGCTGCCTGATTGACAACACCTTGAAGTGGTCGGCCCCCAAGACCCCATGTCATTCCTTTTGAGCTGAGCATGCCTGTACCTGGTGGGTGTAGACCTGGCCACCTCCCAGGTCTGGCTCCAGGGAGGGTCCAGGTCTTCCTAATCCAGGGGAGGTAGCTTGGTCTTTACGTTGCTGCTTCAGAAGTGCTCTAGTGTTGCAGGTAGCTAACAGTGCTAACTAACACTGTAACTTGTACTGTTGGTAGTTAACAGTTTAACCAGTTGTGAATTGTTTGTGACTTTGCAGGAGATGCTCGGTCTGACCAAACCTTCAGCCACTCAGGGACGAGGTCCTCAAACTGCCCCGCAGCCTCTGTCCAACAGGTAAAAACACACACACACACACACACACACACAGCACTGGTCAAAACGCCCTCAGGTTAACAAAAAGTGTGAACTAGAAGACGTTGGGAACAGAATATGAGTCATATGAAGTTTCACTATTAAGAAATGTGATTTTAGTGGAACTTTCTAGCTGTAGTCCTGTAAGAGTCCTTAATCAAGATCATATATTGTTTACTGCTAGTCTGGCCAGACGTATGGAAAACATTTATTTATTTATTTCATTTAGATCAGACAGGTTCTACAAGAACGTTGCATGTGATGCAACCTATAATAGGAGCAATAGTGGAAAAGGCATATTGACTCTGTCAGACGGGACTTTTTATATCAAGTGTTGGAGACGTTTCTCCAAACCATCCAGGCTCTTTATAATAAACATCAGGCTCAATTAATGGGAAACTCTCGACCTCGATCACACAAGAACGTGGCTGTTGATGGGGGTCCAGCGAGTCCTTTTCTCTTTGCCATGTTTTTGGAGCCTCTGAGCCAATGGATGAAACAAAATGAAAATATAAAAGGTATAGACATCTGAATTTATTGAAAGGATAGCATCTAGTTTAGACATGGAGGGGGAGTATAGACAATGTTCTGATACACCTATCAAAACCTCCTACATCCTTCACTGCAGTTCTCTTACAGATTCTGGTCCATTATCTGGCCGTGAATTAAATGGATGAAAAACACAGGTTCTCACTTTTAATTAGAGCTGCCCTATAATTAATAGCCACCAGAGGAAGATATGAGTATCACTGAGTCAATCTACCACAAGACTTCAGTCAACTAAAATCCATCAATTACGATCCGTTACTCAAAATCTGATATTGGAAGATGGAGACGCATTGCCTCAGGTTGCGTTGAGGTGATTAAAATGAAAAGGTTACTGAATGTGTACCAGCCAGTGGAGGTCACAGACAAAGATTCCATGGAAGGGAATAAAGTGGTTTCGAGATATATTCGTTAAAGGCAGAGACGAGGAGCAGATACAGAACGTCGCAGTTTCCCAAAGTTAAGTGAGGGGTAGCTCTCCCCTGTTTAAAGAGCCAAACAAATGTTGAATCTGCAGCAAGATGGAGGGTTGAACAGAACAACAGATGGGCTTTCTATAACAAACTAAGAAAGCACCGTAGAGAGGAGAGTCATTCCTGCAGCACACCTGGACACAACACCTGTCACTGACACTCTCCATCATACTCAGTTCAGCTCCCAGCAGAAATACACTGAAATGGCATCGTGAGATCTCTATCCAGTAAGACTTTCATCTTAAATGATTATATGTTTTGAACAGAATCTTGGTTTCAAACTAACGATCACAGCCAGCCTGTTGAACTGAGTGCTCCTCACTGTGGTTCAGGGTCAGGGCTCGTGGTGGAGGCCTAGTGAGCTTCTTAGCTGTGAATCTCCTGTTGATACAGTGTCACTCTGCTCCTTTAATGTAAAGTTCTGCACGTTGTTTGATAGTCAAAGCCCATCAGGTCCCTCACCAATAATCTGGTGTCACTTCCATCTGCTTGTCTTCACTAAATATTGTTGCACCTCTTCAGGTCTAGACCTCAGAAAGAAAGCAGCCTTGGATAGATAATAATACATGTTCACAGCTGGGGATGTAGGAAAGAGAGAACTAATCTGGTCTACAGGTACATTATGATATTGTGACAGAGTTATTATTACACTATAACAATATGCTGAAGGATTTGTGTTTAACTGATGAAGTGGAGTCAATTAGAGCCTCTATTACCCCAATGCCACTTACTCTGATGTCCTTCACCCACAACAAGATAGTTTGAACCAGTGTTATCCCATGACTTATTATATAAGTAATGGAATCTGTCCGTTTTTAACATTTCTTGTCGAATCGTTGTGTCTCTGATTATTTTAAAACTTCTTGTGTGAACCCACTGCTAAGAAAACCTGGGCTGGATCCCTCCCTCAAACCATAGACTCATTTCCAAGTTACCTTTTTATAGCAAACAATTTAGAAAAAATAGTGTTCAAGCAATTTCTCCCTTCACTGGAAAATAACAACCTTTTTGAAACGTTTCAGTCGGGTTTCTGGAGGTATCACAGCACTGAGACTGCCTTGCTCATGGTTTAATGGCTGCTAGGGGGGACTAATAATAATCTTTGAAGCAGTGGGTGTTGAGCAGGACTGTGGGGGCAGCAGGTGACTGCAGTCATAGATCCTGACTGCAGCTCCGGAGACAGAAAGACCAGCAGAAACATACATTTTTATATATATATGTGTGTGTGTATATGTATACAGCGGGGGAAATAAGTATTGAACGTGTCAACATCTTTCTCAGTAAATATATATATATTCTGATGGGGCTATTGACATGAAATTTTCACCAGATGTCGGTAACAACCCAAGTAATCCACACATACAAAGAAATCAAAACAAATAAGTCCATAAATTAAGTTATGTGTAATAAAGTGGAATGACACAGGGAAAAAGTATTGAACACGCTTGCTGAAATGTATTTAATACTTAGTAGAAAAGCCTTTGTTGGTAATGACAGCTTCAAGACGCCTCCTGTATGAAGAAACTAGTCACATGCATTGCTCAGGTGTGATTTTTGCCCATTCTTCCACACAAACTGTCTTCAAATCTTGAAGGTTTTGGGGGCCTCTTCTATGAACTCTGATGCGAAGGTCTTGAGAGAGCTCATTGCTTTTATCCATCATGAGATGCTTCTTGTGTGACACCTTGGTAATGAGAAACCTTTTTATAGGCCATCAATTAGGATTAAACCAGCTGATATTAATTTGCACTGATGGGGCAGGATTGCTTCCTAAATACTGACAGATTTCAGCTGGTTTCTTGGCTTCCCATGCCTTTTTGCACCTTCTTTTCTTTATGTGTTCAATATATAGTCATTCCACTTTATTACACATAACTTAATTTATGGACATATATGTTTTGATTTCTTTGTATGTGTGGATTACTTGGGTTGTTACTGACATCTGGTGAAAATTTAATGTCAATAGCCCCATCAGAAATATATTTACTGAGAAAAATGTTGATGCGTTCAATACTTATTTCCCCCGCTGTATATGTATATATGTATATATACAGTGCTGTGAAAAAGTATTTGCCCCCTTCCTGATTTCTTTGCATATTTGTCACACTTAAATGTTTCAGATCATCAAACAAATTTTAATATTAGACAAAGATAATCCGAGTAAATACAAAAAACAGTTTTTAAATGATGATTTCATTTTGTTAAGGGAAAAAAGCTATCCAAACCTACCTGGCCCTATGTGAAAAAGTAATTGCCCCCTAGACCTAATAACTGGTTGTGCCACCCTTGGCGGCAACAACTGCAATCAAGCGTTTGCGATAACTGGCAATGAGTCTTTTACATCACTGTGGAGGAATTTTGGCCCGCTCTTCTTTGCAGAATTGTTTTAATTCAGCCACATTGGAGGGTTTTCGAGCATGAACGGCCTGTTTAAGGTCATGCCACAGCATCTCAATTGGATTTAAGTCCGGACTTTGACTAGGCCACTCCAAAACCTTCATTTTGTTTATTTTAAGCCATTCAGAGGTGGACTTGCTGGTGTGTTTCGGATCATTGTCCTGCTGCATAACCCAAGTGCGCTTGAGCTTGAGGTCTCGAACTGATGGCCGGACATTCTCCTTCAGGATTTTCTGGTAGAGAGCAGAATTCATGGTTCCATCAATTACGGCAAGTCGTGCAGGTCCTGAAGCAGCAAAGCAGCCCCAGACCATCACACTACCACCACCATGTTTGACTGTTGGTATGATGTTCTTTTTATGAAATGCTGTGTTAGTTTTACGCCAGATGTAACGGGACGCACACCTTCCAAAAAGTTCAACTTTTGTCTCGTCAGTCCACAGAATATTTTCCCAAAAGTCTTGGGGATCATCAAGATGTTTTTTGGCAAATGTGAGACGAGCCTGTTCTTTTTGGTCAGCAGTGGTTTTCGCCTTAGAGCTCTCCCATGGATGCCATTTCTGCCCAGTCTCTTTCTTATTGTTGAATCATGGACACTGACCTTAACTGAGGCAAGTGAGGCCTGCAGTTCTTTAGATGTTGTTCTTGGTTCTTTTGTGACCTCCTGGATGAGTCGTCGATGCGCTCTTGGAGTAATTTTGGTAGGCCGGCCACCCCTGGGAAGGTTCACCACTGTTCCAAGTTTTCTCCATTTGTGGATAATGGCTCTCACCGTGGTTCACTGGAGTCCCAAAGCCTTAGAAATTGCTTTGTAACACTTTCCAGACTGATAGATGTCAATGACTTTGTTTCTCATCTGTTCTTGAATTTCTTTAGACCTCGCCATGATGTTTTGCTTTTTGAGATCTTTCAGCCTGCTCCATTTTGTCAGACAGGTTCTATTTAAGTGATTTCTTGATTCAACAGGTCTGGCAGTAATCAGGCCCGAGTGTAGCTAGTGAAATTGAACTCAGCTTTCCAAAAAATGTGGTTAATCACAGTTAATTCATGATTTAACAAGGGGGGGCAATTACTTTTTCACATATGGCCAGGTAGGTTTGGATAGCTTTTTTCCCTTAATAAATGAAATCATCATTTAAAAACTGCATTTTGTATTTACTCGGGTTATCTTTGTCTAATATTAAAATTTGTTTGATGATCTGAAACATTTAAGTGTGACAAATATGCAAAGAAATCAGGAAGGGGGCAAATACTTTTTCACAGCACTGTATATATATGTATAAGGGTAAAAATGGAGGGATGTATGGATATACGGCTGTGTGTATATATGTGTTGATGTACAGTGCATCCAGAAAGTATTCATACCGCTTCACTTTTTCCACATTTTGTTATCTTACAGCCTTATTCCAAAATGGATTAAATTCTTTTTTTTCCCCTCAAAATTCTACACACAATACCCCATAATGACAAAGTGAAAAATGTTTTTTAGACAATTTTGCAAATTTATTAAAAATAAAACACTCAAATATCGCATGTACATAAGTATTCACACCCTTTACTATGAAACTCAAAATTAAGCTCAGGTGCATCCTTTTTCCACTGATCATCCTTGAAATGTTTCTACAACTTGATTGGAGTCCACCTGTGGTAAATTCAATTGATTGGACATGATTTGGAAAGGCACACACCTGTCCTCTATATAAGGTCCCACAGTTGACAGTGCATGTCAGAGCACAAACCAAGCCATGAAGTCAAAGGAATTGTCTGTAGACCTCTGAGACAGGATTGTATCGAGGCACAGATCTGGGGAAGGGTTCAGAAAAGTTTTTGCAGCATTGAAGGTCCCAAAGAGCACAGTGGTCTCCATCATTCGTAAATGGAAGAAGTTTGGAACCACCAGGACTCTTCCTAGAGCTGGCCGCCCGGCCAAAATGAGCAATCGGGGGGGAAGGGCCTTGGTCAGGGAGGTGACCAAGAACCCGATGCTCACTCTGACAGAGCTCCAGCGTTCCTCTGTGGAGATGGGAGAACCTTCCAGAAGGACAACCATCTCTGCAGCACTCCACCACTCAGGCCTTTATGGTAGAGTGGCCAGACGGAAGCCCCTCCTCAGTACAAAGCACATGACAGCCCGCTTGGAGTTTGCCAATAGGCACCTGAAGGACACTCACACCATGAGAAACAAAATTCTCTGGTCTGATGAAACCAAGATTGAACTCTTTGGCCTGAATGTCAAGCGTCATGTCTGGAGGAAACCAGGCACCGCTCATCACCAGGCCAATACCATCCCTACAGTGAAGCATGGTGGTGGCAGCATCAGGCTGTGGGGATGTTATTCAGCCGCAGGAACTGGGAGACCAGTCAGGATCGAGGGAAAGATGAATGCAGAAAAGTACAGAGAGATCCTTGACGAAAACCTGCTCCAGAGCGCTCTGGACCTCAGACTGGGGCGAAGGTTCACGTTCCAACAGGACAACCACCCTAAGCACACAGCCGAGATGACAAAGGAGTGGCTTCGGGACAAGTCTCTGAATGTCCTTGAGTGGCCCAGCCAGAGCTGGACTTGAACCCCATTGAACATCTCTGGAAAGACCTGAAAATAGCTGTGCACCGACGCTCCCCATCCAACCTCATCGAGCTTGAGAGGATGTGCAAAGAAGAATGGGAGAAACTCCCCAAATCCAGGTGTGCCAAGCTTGTAGCATCATAGAAGAAGACTGGAGGCTGTAATCGCTGCCAAAGGTGCTTCAACAAAGTATTGAGTAAAGGGTGTGAATACTTATGTACATGCGATATTTGAGTGTTTTATTTTTAATACATTTGCAAAATTGTCTAAAAAAACATTTTTCACTTTGTCATTATGGAGTATTCTGTGTAGAATTTTGAGAGAAAAAAATTATTGAATCCATTTTGGAATAAGGCTGTAACATAACAAAATGTGGAAAAAGTGAAGCGGTATGAATACTTTCCGGATGCACTGTATATACAGAATCTTTAAGGCAGTCCGTATTTTAGCATTTTCAGAATAGCTTTTATGTTTAAAAAAAAAAAGAAAAATGTTTAAAATACGATCAAGTGTTTGATTGATCTCTATAGAGAAGTACAGAAAGAAGAAGAAGAGAAAAGAGAAAAAAAAGAAATCAGTAGTCAGTAGTCAGAATCAACCAACATGTTATAATTTCAGCATCACGTGTGTTCTTGGCTTTTACTTCAGGTTCCTGCAGCCGGTGCAGAAGATCGACATGAATCTGACTGACCTGTTGGGGGAGCTGCAGCGAGACCCCTGGCCCGTCACTCAGGGAAAGAGACCGCTGCGCTCGCTGGGTGTCGCCATGTCTATCGCTGTCGGCCTGCTGGAGGTGAGATGTGCCGCAGTTTTAGATCAGCAGTGTTCAGGTTTCAGCATCATGTCACACAGAGTCTGTGTTTTTACCCAAAGTGCACCTTCCCGAACACGGGTGCTCGGATCATGACGTTCATTGGCGGCCCAGCGACGCAGGGTCCTGGCATGGTGGTGGGAGACGAACTGAAGACCCCCATCAGGTCCTGGCATGACCTTGAGAAGGACAACGCCAAGTTCATGAAGAAAGCCACCAAGGTGAGTGAGATCTACAGAAATCTGTTGTAAGAATAATACTGACTGATAATATTTATAGACTGTGGGGGGGAGATATCGACTTCATAACTGTGTGTGTGTGTGTGTGTGTGTGTGTGTGTGTGTGTTTGTGTGTGTAGCACTATGAGTCTTTAGCTAACAGAGCGTCCACTAACGGTCACATCATCGACATCTACGCCTGTGCTCTCGATCAGACCGGCCTGCTGGAGATGAAGTGCTGCGCTAACTACACTGGGTACACACACACACACACACACACACACGTTCAACTGCTCTTCAGTAACCAGGTTACAGCTGTCTTTCTACAGTTAGCTGATTTCTAAAACATTGTGTTAAGAAGAAATCTGGTTTCTGTAATCAGATCAGAGAAACCTGATTTCAGCTTGATAGATTTCTAATCGTCTTTCTTCATGTGACAGTTACTGTTGATCGGGAGGATAGAAGAAGCGATCATTACATGTAGAGGTGCGTCGTCAGTCTGCTCCGACTGATTCAACAAACCAAATGTTTAAAATCAGGAAGCAGCATCTTCTCTCACCACCACAAGTAAAATAATCCAGCCAGGCTTCCAGATTCAGGTCGGGCAGAAATCAGACGACTGACCTACTGTGTGTAAACAGATTTACAGTTTCCAGGTTACTACAGCACATCCGATGCCAGAAACCATTAAATTATCTTTCACACAAACATAACCAAGAAGGTTCAAAAGCACAAAAGGAAACTGACCTGTAAATATATTCCCTCTAAAATGAGGTTTGGAGGGAAGATGCCATTGTCCCCTAACCCCCAGACCTGTGATAGTACCCACAAGGTCACTCAATTCTACCTTGCTTCTTTCGTTTTTTGTCACTGAAACACTTCCTGTAGATGTTTCACAAACGCCCTCCAGGTAAGGGGAGGAATTATGTCTTTTGAGCTGCTGACAGGCTTTTAATGTGAAACATTGTTGCACGGAGTGTTGAATTATTGAATTATATTCCTCTGGTTAACAGAGGAAAAGATTTGGTTGTGTGATGTAACTCTGTGTATTTGTATTTCTTGGTCTCTCCAGAGGGTACATGGTGATGGCAGACTCCTTCAACACATCTCTGTTTAAACAAACCTTCCAGAGAGTTTTCACCAAAGACGTCCAGGGATCCTTCAAGATGGCCTTTGCCGCCACACTGGAGGTCAAGGTACGAACCTACAGCTGACTGTTGTCAGGTCAGCTGATCAGAGTCAGTATGTGTCACCAGAGAAGATAAATTTGAGCTCATTTAGAAACAGTTTGTCCCCCAGAGGGCACTGTCAGGTTGATTTATACACTTTAAACTGTCCCACTACAGATCTGAGTCACTATTCTTTTGAGGATCCTCATCAAACAAGTGAAAATGAGAATTAAATGTCAGTATTGGTCCTGGTCTCAAAAATCCAGTATTGGCCCCACCCCCAGGCCCCCTGTAGACAGAGACCACGCCCCTGGGTCACCTGCAGACAGAGACCACGCCCCGAGGCCACTGCAGACAGAGTCTACGCCCCTGGGTCACCTGTAGACAGAGGCCCTGCCCTCGGCTGCAGACAGAGGCCCTGTCCCGGGTCACCTGCTGACAGAGACTACACCCCCTGGTCACCTGTCTCCCAGATGAATAAAGTCAGTGTTGTGTGTTTTGTTTCAGACCTCCAGAGAGATCAAAGTGTCAGGAGCAATCGGACCCTGTGTGTCTCTGAACGCTAAAGGACCCTGTGTCTCTGAGAACGTACGTAACACACACAGCTGACCTTTGACCTGACGGAAATCCTCCTGTTGTCTGTCCTCTGTCTCACTTTAATCTCTGTGTGTTTGATTTGAAAGAGCTTTTAATTATAACTGGATAATTAACAGTCAGATGTGACTGACCAGCTGTTACCAATGAATATAACGCCAAATTTGAATCATCATGATTATAAGGAGAACAACAACAGCTGCCTTATTTTATCTGATTCTGTTCACGTAGAAACAAAATAATAATGTTTTGCACAATCATAAATACAGGCTGTTGTTTTTTTCTTATTTTTCTTAGATTGTTCCATCCTATCATTCATCCAGTACAGAGACAGGTCCAGGATATGGTTAGCCCAGCTTAGCATAAAGACTGGAAGCAGGGGGCAAATGTTAGCCTAGCTCCATCAAAAGAGAAAAGATGTTGATTTACATGATATTTGTTTGTTTTTTTTAACAGATGTAGAAATAGAAATGTAAAAATTAGTGATTTAGCAATAGTTAACATCCTGTTCTCAATATTTTTTTCCATTGTGCTAACAGGTTAACTTGTAGTTCACTTTATTATACTGTACTGTAGTAAACTGTATTGTACTATAGTACACAGTATTATACTGTAATACACTGTTACATACTGTACTGTATTATACTGTACTGTAGCACGCTGTATTGTACTATAGTACACAGTATTATACTGTATTATACTGTACCATAGAGTATTATACAGTATAACACTGTAGTACATTGTACTGTACAGTAACATACTGCATGTGTGTGTGGTACAGGAGATCGGGACGGGAGGAACATGTCAGTGGAAGATCTGTGGTTTGGATCCAACAACCACACTGGCTCTTTACTTCGAGGTGGTCAACCAGGTACGAACACCTGACCTCTGACCATTAGATGGTCTGAGATCAGTCTGAAACTGCTGATTGATGTTATCAGAATAACAAAACAAAAGCACAAACTCAGGTCACAGACATTTCCATTGAGGTTGATTTTGTGGCTGTAGAAATGCAACCAAAACACAGATGATAGCTGCAGTCACAGGTGAGTTATTGTTGAACAGTAGGGAAAACCTGTTTCCAACCCCACTCAGGTGACTTTTACTTTATGTATGCTTTGTGCATCAGGGGTTCTTGAAGATTTACTGATCGAGTAGAAGATCCTGAAAATGGACTGCCACACAAGAAAAGAAACAAGCACTTTTAGACAGTCTATATCCATTAATAGTATTTATTATTATTATGTTATTGCTTATTATACAACCAGAGCTCCGACTCTTTGGATATGACGAAGTCAGAGACACGCTGTTTCTCCTGAAGCACTCTTCTCCTTACATGTTAAATCAGCTCAACTCTCAGCTGTGAGAAGAAGTTTTTATACAGAATCACACAGAACCACATTTCAAAGTGGTGTCCTGAAAAATGTTAAGCTTCCAGTTTCAGTGTTTCAGCAACAGTCTGCAGCCATAGCAGCACTCCCGTCAGCCGGTGAGAGTCATTACTGATGGATAAACAGGAAGACAGTAAGATCCTGATCAGATATATAATCCCTCCAGTGTCCTCTGGGTCTCTCCTGGGGTCTCCTCCCAGTTTGTGCAGAAAACGTCCACACAAAGGCATCCAGCAGGATCCTAATCAGATGCTGATCCACTTCAACTTGAACTCAGTACAGCTGAGGCTGATGGGATTTCAGTGTTTAGTTTTAGAGGTATCCTGCCAAGTGAAAACTTGACCTGATGATGGGGTTCGAGGAAAGGCAGAGGATCCTCTGGGGACCATGAATGTCTGTAATCAATTTTATGGCAAACCAGCCAATAGCAAACAAAGCGTTTGTCTGACCGTCTTACAGTGTCTGAAACCCCCTTTCCGAAACTGAAATATATGGGGGGGGGGGCTACTTTCTGAATTCAACAGTCACACCTGCTTTATGCAGAGATTGGCCAGGTGTGTGGAGGGGAGAGTAAGCAGGATTTGAACCTGAAAGCTGGGGGTAAACATCATCCACTGACCGTCGTCATCCATCAACTCAGCTGGATTCCAAGCTCTGAATGTGATGGAGGAGGAATGTCTTCAAATCATATGAACTGAAGTGGAGGGCTGAACTACATTTCCCACAGTGCAGTGTGACTGTCATAGGCCAGTCTGATGACCTGTTTGTCTCTGCAAATACAGCAGGTGTTTCTGACTTTGGACTGAATGATGATGTCGGGATTGTGTTGATCACGGTGGTGTTGGTGTTTTTGGTGATGACGGTGGACGTGTTGCTGCCGTAGTCATTGTTGTTGTGCTGATGGGATTGGCTGTGTCCAGGTGGAGGGCGGAGCTCTGGGGGTGGGTCTCCAGAGGTGTCCCAGAACATGCACACATCTGAATAAACTTGTTGATGCTCCGACGCACCCCTTCCCTGTACCTGCTGGAGACGCAGGAACAGACAGACAAATAGACAGAATTTCCTTATCATCATTATTATGTTTTATTGCTGTTTCACAACTAATCTGACATTTATATAAGGGGCTATATCCTACAAGGTGTACATTCATGATTGGCTTTGCCTTTGTGGAATCCTACTTACGTCTGCGTCATACAGGTGATCCAGGGGTTGAGGGCAGCACTGCTCAGAACCAGCCAGGCGGAGAGGGCAGAGGTCACAGCAGGACTCTGTTGACCACTAAATGTCTCGTACAGACACACTGAGATGTAGGGCAGCCAGCACACCAGCAAGCACACTGGGAAACAGACAGGAAATTGTCAACACATAACCAGGAATACATGACCACCTCAAAACCAACCAAAAACTGGCAGTTCACCAGCAGAGGTCTGAGGTCTAGTTGTAGAGGACCGGCAACTAGCTTCAGAGGTCTGGCGACTAGCTTCAGAGGTCTGGCGACTAGCTTCAGAGGTCTGGGGAGTAGCTTCAGGTCTGGCGTCTAGCTTCAGAGGTCTCAGGAGTAGTTGCAGAGATCAGGTGACTAGCTGCAGAGATATGGGGACTAGTAGTAGAGTAGATTTAGAGACGTCCAATAGTCAGAATATAAACCTATAATCTGGTTAATGTGTCGTCCACTGTCTGCAGGCTGCTGTGATGACCTTTGACCCTCTCTGTCTTTATGACACTGTGTGTCGCCATAATTAGAGTAATGACAGTGAGTCACAAAGGTAAACATAGAAGCTGATCCTGAGACAAACAGAGTGACTCTCAGTTGTCTGCTTTCTGCTCTGCTTTATCTCAGACATTCCTCTCAGCTCTTGTTGTCAAGGCAACATGTACATATGATTCTACTGTTTGTTTTGAGTTTTATGAGTACATGAGTTCTTTCCACACATGAAGCAGCTGTCCTTTCTATGATGCTTGCAGATTGACAATTCATACATCTTAGTCTTGACGGATCATATTTACGTATAAACTCCTGTCCTCTGCAATTAGAGAGTTGTCAAGTTACTGTAAATTCATAGATAAAAGCTGGTGTTCAAATAAAGACAATATCTACAAGTAATAGCTACAAACAAATAAAGGCTAGTCCCTTTTTTATTTTTTTTTTAAACATTGACAGGGTTACAGTTCATGACAGATTTGACAGATGAAAAAGCTAATGGCAATACAAAACAGGAATGCACAAACACAATGCACTGAAAAATAAAACATCCGTTATCATTCACAAACAATCAGGTCCTAAGTAAGTTGTAAAAGGACTCCTGAGTTCTGCTCTAGACCAGGGGGGGAATTATAGGGGCGTCAGCGGGAATGTAGTGTTGTCCAAGTACTGAGAGCACTATTCAAGTCTGATAGTGATTTGCACGATAATACTATAGGGACCACTTGAAATGGATATAATAAGCATGGTAGAACATTTATTTTAAATAGGTGTGCCCTCCCCAGTAATGACAAAGGGAGACTGGACCAACGGGCAATATGCTGGATTAAAGGAGTAAAATTGGCCGTATATACAGTATATCAGGTAGGCAAGTCCCTTTTTTTAAATTTTGAGGGGGTGGGGGTGGGGTGCCTTTTAATTCAATTCAATTCAATTAAATGTTATTTATATAGCGCCAAATCACAACAAAAGTCATCTCATGACACTTTACAAATAGAGCAGGTCTAGACCGACTCTTTATAATATTGTTAAAGAGACCCAACAGTTTCTACCATGAGCAAGCACTTTGGAGACAATGGCAAGGAAAAACTTCCTCCTGTTCTCTAATGTCTCACAGGATAAACGTACAGCCAGGGCCGTAACCAGGATTTTAGAAATACTAATGTCATAAGTTCACCACCCTTTTTTTTTAGACTAATTTTCCTAAAATTCTGACAGCCTTACATATGTGGGATCTTTTGAGACTCTGTGATCTCTACTAGAATTGAAAACAAAGATTTAAAAGAAAATTCTGTTGGTTTGAACAGAGTTCGGACAAACAGTGCAAATTTATAAAGACAGGAGCTGGCTGGTAGGACGAATCAGTGTGGAGCAACTCACCTGAGGTTGTGACCATCACGATGGAACTCCTCAGGTAATTGTTGGCAGGAACGTAGTAGCAGTGCAGCTCATTGCACATAAATGTTCCCCTCCTGGCCTGTTTCCTGGCCACGTAGACGATATACCCATATAGAGAGCACATAGTGAGGATCGGCGCCACGATGCCCGCCAACATCCACAACACCACAAAGTATCTGTTGTCAGGGGTGAAGCTCAGGCAGCAGAGGAAGCGCGACTCGCTGTAGACGTAGCTGCCGAACCCCAGCAGGGGCAGGACGGCGTTCACCAGGCAGAACAACCAGACCAGGACCAGCACCACCCGGCTCCGCCCGGCCGTCCAGATGCTGCTGTAGCTGAGGGCGAAGCAGATCTCAGTGAATTTATCGATGGTGACCCAGGTGAGTGAATGGATAGAGGAGGTCTGCAGAAGGAGGAAGATAAAGCCGCTGCCCTGACAGGAGGCGCCCTCACTGGGGCAGCAGGAGGGCCAGGCCAGGCTGTTGTAGGCTCCGAAGGGGATGGTGGAGAGTCCGAGGGCCAGGTCGCTGAGGCTGAAGCTCAGGGTGAGGCCCAGTGTGTCGGTCCGGAGCTCCTTGTTGAGGAGGAGCACCAGCAAGAGGAGGAGGTTCCCACAGATGGAGGCGACACCTGACAGAACCATCAGAGTGGCATACAACGTCCTCAGAGCATCTGCCATCTTCAGACAGACTCACAGGACAGGAAGTACATCAACAGTTACAAGTTACATCACAGATCTAGGAACTAGGATATTGAGG
This sequence comes from Enoplosus armatus, assembly GCF_043641665.1. Taxonomy (NCBI): domain Eukaryota; kingdom Metazoa; phylum Chordata; class Actinopteri; order Centrarchiformes; family Enoplosidae; genus Enoplosus; species Enoplosus armatus. Next base: position 22,945,075 of record NC_092194.1, read on the forward strand.
ATTAAAGTGAAGAATGTTTGGGGACAGTTGTTTAATTGACAGGTCGTCACACCTCAGCTTCCTCCTGTTTTGCCTAAGTTGGTTTTCTGGATCCAGGACGATGCCAATCTTTGCAGTTTATTCACTCAACCGATTAATTCATTTGTTCTATTAAACGTCTGAAGTCTGTGAATATTCTCAGCCATCCAGGTCCCATGGTATATTCCCATGGTATATCTAAGCAGGATGTCAGAAAACAGTAAGAAATGCCTATCACATTTCCCAGAACCCAAAAAACTATCAACTTATTGATTAATCATCCCCAGAAACCTGACACTGACACCTCCAAACCTCTTCTATGTTGTTCTTCAGTCTGAGATCCAGACCTGAACAGAAGTCTCGCATATAAACAGACTGTAAATCCAGAAGCTTTTGGTCTGAAGAGCTGATTGGACCTCAGTCACCACAGTGTTTAACTGATGCTTGATGAGTCACAGCAGTGATCGGACTGAACCTGAACACACTGAGGACGATTCAGTGTGTCATGTTATATCATGATATCAGATATCCATGAAAGTATAAACAGCAGCAGGAACCTTCTTTACTGCTCCTTCAACTGACTTTACAGCTGTTTTTACTGTCTGTACTGCCTTTTCTGCAGTCTTTACAGTTGCTTCTATTGTCTTTACATCAGCTTCTACCTCAGCTCACCTTGACTTTTTCCTGTCTCACAAACGTTGAGTTTTCTGGCTCCCTGGATGATGACAAAGGTCAGACTCAGTCAGTGAAAATACATAACGTCCTCTGTGTTGTTCTTCAGACACCAGACGTCTCTGATATAAACAGTAAATCCTGCAGTGCTGGTTGGTTGGACCTAGGTCACCACAGAGGTGATGAACCACAATGGTGAGATTACTGAACCTGAAACACGCTGATGTTAAATATCATTAAAAATCCAGAGTACAACCTGGAGAGTGAGCAGCCACTGAGGAACTTTCCCTGTGTTTCCACCGGTGGAACCAGGGTCTTAATTGGTTTCTGGTCCCCCAAAAGTGGCCCTGCTCTGCACCCTTAAACTCTCCAATGACTTAGGAACTATCAGGGTGAAGTCTGGAGTGCTGAACACAGCTGATTAGTCAAACAATTAATCTTCAAGGTGGAAACACCAACCAAAATCCACAAAGAAGACTCTCTGGTCCTGCTGCTCCTCCTGGAACTATTTGGTGGAAAAGAGGTACATGTCACTTCAGTCTTCTTTATCCTCCGTGAAGCTTAACAGCAGAGTCAATGAAGCAGAACAAAGGTCAAAGGTCAAACCGTGAAGACGAAAGCCAGTCTGTGATCAATATCAGGGATCAGTTTCATCTTTAAAGTCATCGTTTAAATCTGATTCGAGACCATCAGAGTCTGAGTCCGAAGAGTTGGAGGACAGACTGCAGGAGGTGTGTCCTGCTGTGTGTGTGTGTGTGTGTGTGTGTGTGTGTGTGTGTGTGTGTCTCCAGAGGTGGCGTTGCCGTGGTGCACTTGTCAGTCACCTGCTGAGATGATGATGAGAGGACACACACACACACACACACACACACACACACACACACACACAGTTATCTGCTGACTGTAATGTCAACGCTGCCTGAACATCCAATATCCTGTGTGTGTGTGTGTGTGTGTGTGTGTACACGTGTCACAGAGCCTGACTCAGATAATAATAATAGGTGAGCAGGTTTGTAATCATCATCATCATCCTGCCGCTGTTGAACCTCAGACCACTGAGGAGCTTAGGTTAGGTTCAGGTGGGAAGCAGCCAATCAGAGAGAAGAGTGTGTCTGGTTGTGTAGTATATATATGTTCACCTGCTGCAACATGTAGTAATAATAATAATAATAATAATGATAATATAAACTATATAAAATAATGATATAGAATAACCTTTATTTAATCAGGCCATCTCAAACACTAGCACTACAACTGAACAAAATCTGGCAAATAAAATATAAACATAAATAATTGTGAGACATGCAACTTGTCAGACCTGTTCCTCTAACTGGTTCTGATCTGCTCCAACTGGTCTAGTCTAAATGTCTTTGATCTGGTCTTAGTGATTCCGGTCTAACTGGTAGTACACTAACTGGTTCTGGTCTTACAGACTTGGTCCAACTGTCTCTGATCTGCTCTAACCATGTGTTTGGTCTGGTCTAACATCTGGTCTAACATCTGGTCTAACATCTGGTCTAACTGGTTCTAGTCCAACTAGCTGTAATCTATTTGAACTGGTTCAGTTTTACTCTAACTGATCTAGTCCAAATGTCTCTGACCTGGTCCATCTGGTTCTAAACTTGCTCTAACTGGTTCTGTGATCTGGTCAAACTGGTTTGGTTTATCTTGTTCAGTTGTGTCTGACCTGGCCTAACTGGCTCCGGTCATGGTCCAACTGATTCTGGTCATTCTGCATCCACTGAAGTGGATCGTCACAACATCAGTAGCATTATTATAGTATTCACATACTTGATGTTAGTGAAAGTATCACTACTACAGCGTAAAAATGAATTTTACTGTATTTTAAGGAGTACTGAAAAATCATCAGCTAAATACTCAAAGTTGCTGTCTCTGTAGACATGCACACCAGACTGTTGAATGTGTAGATCAGATTCCAGCTGTTGAACCTTTTTGTTGTTTGTGTTGCAGCATAATGCTCCGATCCCTCAGGGCGGCCGTGGAGCAATCCAGTTTGTCACTCAGTACCAACACTCATCTGGACAGAGACGCATCAGAGTCACCACCACTGCCAGGAAGTACGACAACACTCACTCACAGACACACAAGATGGCTGACGCGTCTCTACTTCCTCCCACTATACAAAAATGAAGCCAAACTCTCCCTGTGATACACACACACACACACACACACACACACACACAGTTCCCCGGGGGGGGGGTAATGTCAGAATCAGAATCAGAATCAGAAACTGTTTATTGCCAATTAACATACAGTACATTACAAGGAATTTGCTGTTCCTGTAATGTCCTTCTCTCTCCTCCCCGTTCTTCCTGTCTTTCCTCCCCTCTTTCCTCCCTCTCCTCTCCTTCCAGCTGGGCAGACGCTCAGACTCAGATTCAGAGCATTGCGGCATCCTTCGATCAGGAGGCGGCGGCCATCTTGATGGCCAGGTTGGCAGTGTACCGGGCGGAGACGGAGGAGGGTCCTGATGTTCTCCGGTGGTTGGACAGACAGCTCATCAGACTGGTGTGTAAAAACTACAGTTATAGACTCATGATTCAAATATATGATGATTTTAACTTTAATCTCTGTTTGTGTTCAGTGTCAGAAGTTTGGAGATTATCACAAAGATGACCCAAACTCCTTCAGGTTCTCTGAGACCTTCTCCCTCTACCCTCAGGTGATCTACATCCCGTAATACTCTGCTGTACCTGTTCTGCATGTATTATTAGTCCACCAACTGTATTGACATATTACCTGTGCCACACACTGTAACACCTGCTGAGATATTGAAAGTTAAAAAAGGGCTTTAAGGGATTCAGCAGGTGGAGCCTTGCTAACCTGTTACTTGTTGCTGACCTGTTGCTGACCTGTTACCTGTTGTTACCTGTTGCTGACTTGTTACATGTTGTTACCTGTTGCTGACCTGTTGCTAACCTGTTACCAGTTGCTGACCAATTGCTGACCTCTTACATGTTGTTACCAGTTGCTGACCTGTTACCTATTGCTGATCTGTTACCTGTCGTTACCTGTTGCTGACCTGCTACCTGTTGCTGACCTGTTACCCGTTGCTGACTTGTTACCTGTTGCTGACCTGTTGCTGACTTGTTACATGTTGTTACCTGTTGCTGACTTGTTGCCTGTTGTTACCTGTTGCGGACCTGTCACTTGTTCCTAACCTGTTACCTGTTGCTGACTTGTTACATGTTGTTACCTGTTGCTGACCTGTTCCTGACCTGTTACTTGTTGCTGACCTGTTATCTGTTGTTACCTGTTGCTGACTTGTTACATGTTGTTACCTGTTGCTGACCTGTTACTTGTTGCTAACCTGTTACCTGTTACTGACCTGTTGCTGACCTGTTACTTGTTGCTGACTTGTTACCTGTTGCTGACCTGTTGCTGACTTGTTACATGTTGTTACCTGTTGCTGACTTGTTACCTGTTGTTACCTGTTGCGGACCTGTTACTTGTTCCTAACCTGTTACCTGTTGCTGACCTGTTCCTGACCTGTTACCTGTTGCTGACTTGTTACATGTTGTTACCTGTTGCTGACCTGTTACCTCTTGCTGACCTGTTCCTGACCATTACTTGTTGCTGACCTGTTACCTGTTGTTACCTCTTGCTGACCTGTTGCTAACCTGTTACCTGTTGTTACCTGTTGCTGACCTGTTGCTAACCTGTTACCAGTTGCTGACCTGTTGCTGACCTGTTACTTGTTGTTACCTGTTGCTGACCTGTTACCTATTGCTGATCTGTTACCTGTTGTTACCTGTTGCTGACCTGCTACCTGTTGCTGACTTGTTACCTGTTGCTGACCTGTTACCCGTTGCTGACTTGTTACCTGTTGCTGACCTGTTGCTGACTTGTTACATGTTGTCACCTGTTGCTGACTTGTTACCTGTTGTTACCTGTTTTGGACCTGTTACTTGTTCCTAACCTGTTACCTGTTGCTGACCTGTTGCTGACTTGTTACATGTTGTTACCTGTTGCTGACCTGTTCCTGACCTGTTACTTGTTGCTGACCTGTTATCTGTTGTTACCTGTTGTTGACTTGTTACTGACCTGTTACCTGTTGTTACCTGTTGCTGACCTGTTACTTGTTGCTAACCTGTTACTTGTTACTGACCTGTTACCTGTTGCTGACTTGTTACCTGTTGCTGACCTGTTGCTGACTTGTTACATGTTGTTACCTGTTGCGGACCTGTTACTTGTTCCTAACCTGTTACCTGTTGCTGACCTGTTCCTGACCTGTTACTTGTTGCTGACCTGTTATCTGTTGTTACTTGTTGCTGACTTGTTATATGTTGTTACCTGTTCCTGACCTGTTACCTGTTGCTGACCTGTTATCTGTTGTTACTTGTTGCTGACTTGTTATATGTTGTTACCTGTTGCTGATCTGTTACCTGTCGTTACCTGTTGCTGACCTGCTACCTGTTGCTGACCTGTTACCTGTTGCTGACCTGCTACCTGTTGCTGACTTGTTACCTGTTGCTGACCTGTTGCCTGTTGCTGACTTGTTACCTGTTGCTGACCTGTTGCTGACTTGTTACATGTTGTTACCTGTTGCTGACCTGTTACTTGTTCCTAACCTGTTACCTGTTGCTGACCTGTTCCTGACCTGTTACTTGTTGCTGACCTGTTATCTGTTGTTACTTGTTACTTGTTGCTGACTTGTTACATGTTGTTACCTGTTCCTGACCTGTTACCTGTTGCTGACCTGTTACCTGTTGCTGACTTGTTACCTGTTGCTGACCTGTTGCTGACTTGTTACATGTTGTTACCTGTTGCTGACCTGTTACTTGTTCCTAACCTGTTACTTGTTGCTGACCTGTTATCTGTTGTTACTTGTTGCTGACTTGTTACATGTTGTTACCTGTTCCTGACCTGTTACTTGTTGCTGACCTGTTATCTGTTGTTACTTGTTGCTGACTTGTTACATGTTGTTACCTGTTGCTGATCTGTTACCTGTCGTTACCTGTTGCTGACCTGCTACCTGTTGCTGACTTGTTACCTGTTGCTGACCTGTTACCTGTTGCTGACTTGTTACCTGTTGCTGACTTGTTACATGTTGTTACCTGTTGCTGACCTGTTACTTGTTCCTAACCTGTTACCTGTTGCTGACCTGTTGCTGACTTGTTACATGTAGTTACCTGCTGCTGACCTGTTTCTGACCTGTTACTTGTTGTTGACCTGTTATCTGTTGTTACCTGTTGCTGACTTGTTACATGTTGTTACCTGTTGCTGACCTGTTACCTGTTGTTACCTGTTGCTGACCTGTTACTTGTTGCTAACCTGTTACCTGTTACTGACCTGTTGCTGACTTGTTACATGTTGTTACCTGTTCCTGACTTGTTACCTGTTGCTGACCTGTTACTTGTTGCTGACTTGTTACATGTTGCTGACCTGTTGCTGACCTGCTACCTGTTGCTGATCTGTTACCTGTCGTTGCCTGTTGCTGACCTGTTACCTATTGTTACCTGTTGCTGACCTGTTATCTGTTGTTACCTGTTGCTGACTTGTTACATGTTGTTACCTGTTGCTGACTTGTTACCTGTTGCTGACCTGTTGCTGACTTGTTACATGTTGTTACCTGTTGCTGACTTGTTACATGACGTTTCCTGTTGCTGACCTGTTACTTGTTGCTAACCTGTTACCTGTTGCTGACTTGTTACACGTTGTTACCTGTTGCTGACTTGTTACATGTTGTTACCTGTTGCTGACTTGTTACCTGTTGTTACCTGTTGCGGACTTGTTACATGTTGTTACCTGTTGTTGACTTGTTACCTGTTGTTACCTGTTGTTGACCTGTTACCTGTTGCTGACCTGCTACCTGTTACTGACCTGTTACCTGTTGCTGACTTGTTACCTGTTGCTGACCTGCTACCTGTTGCTGACCTGTTGCTGACTTGTTACCTGTTGCTGACCTGCTACCTGTTGCTGACCTGTTACCTGTTGCTGACTTGTTACCTGTTGCTGACCTGCTACCTGTTGCTGACCTGTTGCTGGCCTGTTACCTGTTGCTGACCTGTTACCTGTTTTTTTTTTTCCAGTTCATGTTCCACCTGCGGCGTTCTCCGTTCCTGCAGGTGTTCAACAACAGTCCAGATGAGAGTTCATATTACAGACATCAGTTCAATAGACAGGACCTGACTCAGGCTCTCATCATGATTCAACCTGTGCTCTACGCTTATTCATTCAACGGACCACCTGAGGTATTTACTCCAAACTGAAGTGAAGCTTTAATGTGAAGGGACAGAGAAGGCTTCATAGAGCAGCTGCACTCACAGTGATTGATCAGTGATTGATAAGAGTGTTCTTTGTTTAAGCCGGTCCTGTTGGACAGCAGCAGCATCCTGCCAGACCGAATCCTGCTGATGGACACTTTCTTTCAGATCCTCATCTACCACGGAGAGGTGCTCACACACACACACACACACACACACACACACACACACACACACACATATACACACACACACACACCCACAACCTGCACTTAGCAACAGTGGCGGAGAACTAAACAATCAAAACCCCCCGTCTCTGTCTGTCAGACTGTAGCTCAGTGGAGGAAGGCCGGTTATCAGGAAATGGCAGAGTATGAAAACTTCAAACACCTCCTTCAGGCTCCAGTGGACGACGCCCAGGAGCTGCTGCATACTCGCTTCCCCATGCCCAGATACATCGACACCGAGCATGGAGGCAGCCAGGTGGGGGCACTAACACACATGCATATATGTACACAACTGTATCTATGTTTACATTCATATATATATACGTCAATATATCAGTTTCTTTATTCAATTCAATTTAGTTTTATTTATATAGCGCCAAATCAAAAATTACAAATAGAGCAGGTCTAGACCAACTCTATAATATTATTACAGAGACCCAACAGTTCCCGCGACAGTGGCAGAGAGGGACAGAGAGAGAGACAGAGAGATTTTTTATTTTATTTTTGAAATCAACTTTATTAGCCGCTCTTCATAGTACATTAAAAGCGTAATAAATTACATTAAAAACCTTCCAGAAATAAATAAATAACTTAGACGAGCACATCTCCATAGCTGAGTTCTCCCTCTGCCACAGAACAGAGAACCTTTTCAAAACCCAGACCTGCTGGAACGAGTCCAGGTCACCTGCTGCCTTATAAAAGCTAAAATCAATCAGGACTCTGGACTTGATCATCTTCACACACACAGGAACAACATCAACGATCAACCCGTCCTCCACCGTCCTCCTCCGGCTCACATACACCGCCATCTTGGCCTGTCCTAAAACAAAGTTTAAAACCTGGCATTTGTGCTTGTGCTGGCGAGTGTATTTAAAACCACAAATAAAAACCTGGTAAAAACAGTTTGTAAAAACAGAAACAGTGCAGAAAGACAGTGACGCTCATAAAAACAGTGAAAGTCTCTCTGTGGTCACAAAATGGACATTTGTCCTCCACAGATGGATTGATGACTGACACAAAGGAGTTCACTGCTATAATTCCATGGAGGATCCTCCACTGCAAGTCAGCATGTTTTTTAGACAGTGGAGGTTTGTACAAAGACCTCCATGAAGGTCTTGATCTGGGATCCAGACCCAGGTAACCCCTCCATGGAGTGTCAGTCCGTCCATTTAATTTGTCTCTGTTCAAAGTTTTTACCATTAGTCTGTAAAGGGTTTTCCCTGAGGCCCCCTTCAGGGAGGCAGGATTTACAGGCTCCATCAGAGGTCCGCTACAGTTTTTGTAATCCGGTACCAGGCAGATGGCAGGATACGGATCCTCTCTGTTTGGAGCAACTGTACCGTTGATAAAAGAGTTTAAAAGTAGGCACTCGTGTCCTGTCAGTTTACATCTCCAGTGCTCCAGCAGCTGCTCGGTGACTCGGATGGACCTTAATCCCAACCGAGCAGCCAGCCTAGCGGGGTCCTCCAGCCGAGGCCCAGACAGCTCCACTACCTGTCCCAGCCTGGAGACCCCTGCAGTCTGCAGCAGTCTGGACAGTGTGGCTCCTCCCCAGCTGGGACAATCCAGTCACGTGCCCAACAGGATGGGTTCCTGTAGGAGCCAGTACAGGGAGCCCACCTTCTCCTGTCTCTCTTTCTTCAGCAGGTTCCACACCCTAAAAACACTCTTATAAAAACCCGGCAGGGATGATGTGCTCATCTCAGTGGTATCCATTAACAGGGTTAGGGCTAAAATCTAGACCCAGGTTGTTAAAACCTTTCAGGATGCAACAGGATAAAGGTCTCCACAGAGTGTCCTTTGGTCCAGTAAGCATTCTTTGTAGGAATTGGAGGCGGAAAGCAGCGCCCCTGCTGGCTAGATGGACCAGGCCCTGCCCCCCCTCCTCCTTAGGAAGGAAGAGGACACTCTGTGGGACCCAGTGCATCCTTTCCCAAAAAAAATCAATTAAAACCCTCTGTATCTGAGCCAGGAGAGAAACTGGAGGATCGACGCAGGCCAACCGGTGCCACAGGGCAGATGAGACGAGGTTGTTTAAAATCAAGGTACGGCCTCTGTAGGACATCTTCGGTAAAAGCCACCTCCACTTTGAGAGCCGACCTTTAACCTTTTCAAGGACATCGTCCCAGCTCTTCCTTGTGACGGCCTCATCGCCAAGGAAAACTCCAAGGTATTTCAGCCCTCCCTTCCTCCAGACTAAAGCACCAGGGAGCCTGAGCCGATCCCCCAGCCTCTCCCCACCATCACAGCCTCGCTCTTCCCCCAGTTTACCTTTGCAGATGAGATAAAACCAAACTTGTTGACAGCGTCTGCTAAAATGTCCACATCTCTTTGTGTATTGACCAGCACAATAAGGTCATCAGCATATGCAGACAACTTAAAAGGCACATTACAATGAGGGAAACACACACCACTAAGATCATTTCTCAGTTTGTGAAGCAGAGGCTCGAAGGCTACAGAATACAGCATGCCAGAGAGAGAGCATCCCTGTCTCACCCCCCTCTGGATGTTAAAAGGAGCACTCAGGCCACCATTTATTTTCAGGACGCTCAAAATGTCACTATAGAGAATCCGTATCTTGGCTATAAAGCCTTGGTTGAACCCAAAGGCAGCCAAAGTCTGCCATAAGTATTGGTGTTCAACCCGGTCAAAAGCCTTTTCCTGGTCGATGGAAATAAGACCGGTGTCTATAGTCAATGAACTGGAGAGTTACAAAACATCTCGAATTAGAGCGACATTGTCACTTATGAGCCTGCCGGGCACACAGTAAGTCTGGTCGGGGTGGATGATGGACGCCATCACCTCTCTCAGCCTCAAGGCCAGAACTTTGGACAGGATTTTATAATCCGTGCACAGCAGAGAGACTGGCCTCCAGTTCTTGAGGTCTTGTAGGTCTCCCTTCTTGGGCAGCAGAGTGATGACGGCCCTCCTGCAGCTCAGAGGTAGTCTCCCTCCCTGGAGACTGTCTGTCAGGACCTCGAGCAGGTCTCCCCCTACTTCAGACCAGAAGGACTTATAGAAGTCCACAGGAAGGCCGTCCATCCCCGGAGCTCTGCCGCTCTGCAAACTCGCCATGGCTGTGAACAGCTCCTGCAGAGTTATGTCTGCCTCCAGGTGACGGTTTGCTTCTGTACTTACCTGAGGGAGTCATTGAAGAAACTGCTGTGCACATCTGGATTATGTGACCATTCACTCTTAAAGAGGTCTCTGTAGAAACCGGCAGCAAACATCCAGATCTCAGATGAGTCTGAGATCTCCGAGCCGTTACCCGATCGTAAAGCATGAATGATCTTCTTTGTCCATTTTTTCTGCTCCAGCCCAAAGGAGAAGTGAGAGGGGGCGTCCATCTGTGAGATGTTCAGGAAACCAGACCTGACCAGAGCTCCCTGTGCCGTAACGCCCAGCATGCTGGCTATGGCCGACTTTTTGTACTTGAGGGAGTCTAAAAGCCCTCGATCTCCTGTAGACTCTGCTAAAGTCTGCAGTGCTACTACCTCCGTCTCCAGATCCTTCATAGACCGGGTTATGTCTCTAGTGACATTGCGAGTGAACTGCTGGCTAAGTTGTTTCATTTGTACTTTGCCAAAATTTCAAATGAGTTGTATGTACCAAATGATAATTGTTTGCACAAGAACACATCTTTGAATATAACGGCTACTCCACCTCCTCTTCTTCCTGCTCTAACTACATCCAGAAAGTTAAAGTTAGGAGGCGCTGACTCAATAAGAGCTGCTGCCCTGTTGTTATCATCCAACCATGTTTCAGTTAAAAACATAATGAAGTTTATGATGGCGAACGATGGAAGATCCGACCACTAGAGCAACGGGGGTTGCCGTCCCTGGAGAGTGTTGCTTGGAGGTCTGTCCGTTTCAGGCAACGTAGGGGCAGGCTCCAGTACAGGTCCAGCGGGGGGTTCAGTGTGAATTAGAAACCGCCTTGGTTTCCTTCGGCGAGAGTGGACTCTTGGAGTTAACTGTAGCCACGGGCTTGGTGGATACCGTTGATGAGGACCTCTCTGCAGCTGTCAGTATATAAACTATACATCAGTAATACATCAATATATACACTATACATTCATACATACATAGTATTCTGTAGTAAAAATAAAGAAATATTACAAATAAATTATTAAACATAAAAAAAAATCATTTTATAGTAGAAATACACATATTAAATACATGTATGCACAGTTCAACTTTCTGTCAATATCAAGTTGAAGACTGATGATGATGATGATGATTCCAGGCTCGCTTCTTGCTCTCCAAAGTGAACCCCTCCCAGACCCACAACAACATGTACGCCTGGGGACAGGTAAGACTCTGACCTTTGACCTTTGATTCAGACTGACGCCAGTTTTAGTGTTGATGTGAAATGTGATGTTTGCTCTGCAGGAGTCTGGAGCGCCCATCCTGACAGACGACGTCAGCCTGCAGGTGTTCATGGATCACCTGAAGAAACTTGCTGTCTCCAGCGCCGCCTGAACTCACCTGCCCCTTCACCTGTCCCCTCACCTGCCCCCTCACCTGTCCCCTCACCTATCCCCTCACCTATCCCCTCACATGTCCCCTCACCTGCCTGCGTTATGTTTATTCTTTTGTTTTGCATTTGCTGCCTGAGTTCCCATGACAACCTGTCAACCAACGAACTAACAAGCCAACACTGCCTGCTGTTACCTGCAGCAGGTTCACAACAATGATAACCAGTAGAGACGCATGTTAAACATCCTGTTTGAAGTCTGATGCTGTTGTGTTACATCACTGCTAACATTTTATAAAGTTATGGAACAATTAGCAGGTAACCTAGGTGACAAATACAATGTCCAATGTTCCTGTAGTTGCTTCACAATTAAAGCCTTGTCTAACAGCAGCAGGAAGTGATGTCTGTTAGCAGTAGCTTAGCACAGCAGATGCAGGTGAGAATTCTGATTGGTGCAAATTAACAACCAGAAATCGTGTCATCCGTCATATTGAAGTAAGTTTAAATTTCAATAATTTTCCTATAGATCTTAATAACTTATGGAAACCAAAAGCTGTCTGGAAAAGTATGAAAAATACATTCAGAAATCTAAAACTGTACTGCAGGCGTTTGAAAAGAGTCAACGTGTAAAGTAAGTTTATGATTTCAGGAGCTGAAAGTTGCTCCTTTTAAAAGGTTTTAATCCAACATGGCAGTGAGACAGCTGACCTCTGGTCTGCTGCTGTTTCTGTGTTTAATACAACTGTTCAAATGCACAAAGTTCAAGCAGTTTTTCAAAAAGAGGAAAAAAATATTTGAGTGTTTCATAATTTAAAAAGCATAAAAACAGTTAGAAGGAAACTTTGTGCTGCCATCAGAGACAGACAGAAGACAGAAAATCTTTTTCAGCCAGTTAATCTATTTTCTTTCAGCTGTTTATCACATGGTGACTAATGTGAAATCAGATCATCTCTGCTGAGCGACTGCAAAGAAAAGAAACAACAGAGTCTGGAAACTTTGAGTCATCACAGTAATGTAAGAACTTATTGATCGTCACAAAACGTCATTGTTGTAACTTGAGTCAAGCAGAGCAGCTTTGTGTGAAGTGTCTTTTGTGTTTTGTGACGATCAACAGGTTTCAGAAACCTACAGCAGCTGTTTGATGTAAAACGTGACGTGTAATCAGATTAAGTTAGATTATTACATTTTCTAACCACAGCGATGTTTGTTCAGCAGGGATAATAATTCTCCATAAATTATAAGAGAAGTTTGTGCACTTCCTTTATATTAGTCCCTGATCTGTGGGCGACTGTTGGTCATTTCTTTGTTTTTTGTTGTTTCGCTTTGAAGCTGTTGAACACTGAAAGTCCTAAAAGTTCATGTTTTCATTCTTTGTTCATGTTTCTAATAAAACTCTGCTGTGGAGAAGTTAACTGTTGCTGTCATTTTCTCCTTCACAGTACAACATTGTCACGACATTAATATTAATAATAATGAGGAGTACACACACTCTGATGATGTTATTTTAAAACATCTTTTCATCCAAAATCTTCTGCAGATTTCAGTTAATAAATTAATAATCTATGTGTTCTTTGGAGTTAGGTTTTAACTGTTTGTGATGAAGAAAATTAAAGAACAAATGAGATCAGACGAAACTTGACATCCAGCAGGGGGCAGCAGAACTCCACCATCTGACCTGGATTATTACTCTGCTGACTGCTGGACTGGACTCTGCTGTGTCTACTGTCACTTCTACTGTCTGGCAGTGGTGAAGACCCTCCTCTCTCTGTTGCTGCAGTGACGACCTTCCTCTCTGACTCTGTTGCCACGGTGGCGACCCTCCTTGCTGACTTCGATCGATCGCCACGGTGATGCTCTGTCAGTTTGAGCTTTTAAGAGAGACTAACTAAATAAAATGTGTCTGTTGAACACTGAAATACTCAGCAGTTGACCTCCAGAGTTTATATTCAGGATATATTCAGGATCTTTCATTTTGTTAATAAGTCTGGTCCTCCACAGAAAGTCGCTTTCTCCTCGTTAGAGCTCCGCCTCCAACTGAGAGCAGCAGGACGCCTGATCAGTAATCAATAATCTGTTTGTCACACAGCAGGTGTGGGTGTGTGTGACCTCACCTGAACCCTCCTATCAGCTGATTTGCAGTCAGTCAGAGTGAGTGTCACAGGATCGATAACATAACCGACCAATCAGCTGAGGGCAGACTTGCGTCATCAGTTCAGCAGGGTGCTCACCTGCTGCAGGTGGACAGGTGACACCACAGAAGAAGAACAGATAGACATTTTATAATGAATAATAGTAATATTAATAATATGATACTTTATTGAGGTTCATTCATCACTCTTCAGACTGTTATTGATTTTTTATCCTATTAAACAGCTGATTAACTGTGGATCAACTCTATTGAGGTGAACTATTATTTCACCGGTCCTCAGCAGCATCACACAGGAAGTGCAGGGTCAAACTAGTACCTTCATACCAGTGTTACTGGTAGTGCTGTTTGTGAAGTTGCAACTAGAAGTGATTTTACTGGTAAGTAAAACCGGCTTTATTGTATACTGATAGTAATATATTATTATTATTATTATAGTATTGCTTGTACTATTACTATTAGTACTAGTAGTACTAATAGTATTACCCGTTTGGGTGCTTGTGTGTTTTTTAAAGTTCTTCTACTGCTAGTGCTACTGGTAGTATTTTGTGCGGGTAGTTTTTGTACTATTATTTATTTCTGATGTCATAATGAGCTTTAGAAAATGACCAATCATGAGCAGGTGGTTCACGAAAACCTCCAAAATAAATCTCAGTTAAATCTGATGAGGACTAACACACACACACACACACACACACAGTCACGTTACTATCAGGGTGTTACCATGACAACAGCGATCCATTGGTCATAGCTCCACCCTCCACGACCCTTGACTTCCTGCCATTCTTCACACACTTCCTCCAGGAAGCAGGAAGCATCTGGGTTGCTGTTCAACAATCATACTCCACTGTATGTGAATGAGGTAGTTTCCACTGTTTGTACAAATACAATGGTGCTCTTTGGATCAACTGTGTTGTGTGTAAAGTGCCGTTTAAATAAAGTTGAGTTGAATTATATCTACATTGTGTCTGTTCAGGTTAAATTCAAGTGGCTTATCTGTATTTCTGTTTCCTTGTGCAGGATCAATACAGTTTATCTTACTTTGAAAATATGAAGACATTTGAGAGACTTGGTTCAAACATGAAACTGGTTTCAGAATCTTGACTCTGAAGTTTGTTTCTCATCTCGAGAACAACAGTGTTTCTCTGGAGGAAAGTAGTTCGCCATATCAAGACACAACACACTTCCTGTCCTGGGGGGGGGGGGCGGGGGGCGGCGGCAGTCAGTCTATCAGCAGAGCTACTGTGGAGGACAAACCAACAGAAACTGGGAGGGACTAGAAGAAAAGAAGGAGAACATCTGTGGAAAAGGTGGGAGAAAATCAGAGAAAGAACTGGAAGAGAAGAAAGTGAAGAGAAGAAGGTAAAGAGATAAAGGAGGAGAGGAGCTGAAGAAGACGAGTTGAGTCTCAGTTTGAGGGTAAGAAAATTAACTCATTAAAGTCATTATAGTCAGATTTGTGTCATCTTGAACATAAGTGATAAAGATCAGGAGCAGGAAGACTCTTCTTCCTTCTTTCCTACTCTTTAGAATCAGACAAAAAGAGTCTGAAGACACTAACAGAACCGTTCTATCAACAATTACTGAATCAGTTTAGGACGATGATCTTTGATTAAGTTTAATGCAGTGTGAAAACAATTTCTTGGACTGTGTGCTTAATCAGTTAGTAGCAGCTGTGAATAAGACAAAGAAAAAATTGTTACTTAAGTAACTCCAGGCTCGTCCATCGCTTTGAAATGATGCATAGTTGAAACTCACTAGATTTAGTTCCGCTAAATCTAGTAACTTAGTACTTTTCTATTGTTAGGTGAAGGCAAAAATATTTGTTCAAAATAGATATTAAATAGATATATTAATAAGTGTTAAGACAATGTACATTCGTACATTCCTGACCTTCTACCTGTCCTTGTGGAGAACCAAAAGCAGTGACTTCAGTTTTGTCCCTACTGGTTTGGAGATATCAATAATCTGATCGATGCAGTCAGTCAGTGAGACCCCGGGAATCAAATCTTTAAACTGAAGTGAGCACACTCAAAGTTTCTTCAGAAAATGTTACCTCTTCTAGAAATATTTCAATTTGGTCTCTTTTACAGTTTTATGTGCAAACAGAAACAAACTTTTTGTGCAACGATCTCTGTTTTGACAGACTGACATCATCATCAGGGGGGGAGGAGTCAGAGAAAATGGCGTCTCAGTTCTGCTCCAGCTGGATTTACCTTTGGGTGGTCATCGTCCTGTTAAGAAACATCTCGGGTGACCCAGCTTCACCACCACGCTACACAGTCCACCACACCCACGCCAGCTTCGATCAGGCCATGGAGGACTGTTCCCCAGGCGTCCTCACCACCCTCGCCACCGAGCAGGAGGTCGCAGACATCCTCAGCCTGGTCTCCAAGTCATCGTCACCTCTGAATCAGAACGAATTCACCTTCTGGGTTGGGCTGAGGAGGGTCAAGAAGGAGTGTGTCGTTCCCATGCTGCCACTGAGAGGATTCAAGTGGATGGAGGATGGCAGCGAGAAGTCGCAGGTGAGCCGCTGGACAGCGGAGCCAAAGCGAACCTGCACGACGGTTCGCTGTGCAGCGCTAAAGGGGGAGTTAGACGGGTCGACAGTGACCAGGTGGGGCCTGATCCCTGTCACCTGTAAGACCAGTTACCAGTTTATCTGTAAGCTGAGAGACACACTGACAAGAGAGACACTTAAGGGCAGAGAGACACCTGAGGAAAGACATACACCTGAGGAAAGAGAGGCCAGTGTTAAACCTGCTACTCAGCAACCAGCTACACCAGAATCACCTAAACTTGCTACACCAGAACCACTTAAACCTGCTACACCAGAATCACCTAAGCCTGAACCTAGACCTGCAACACTAAAACCAGAACCAACTTCACCTGAACATAAACTTCCTACTCAAGGACCAGAAACAGAAACTGACCTTAAGCCTAAAACTGGACCTGAACTACAGGGACCTGACCCTGACCTTGAACCAGTGCCAGGGTTGGACTCATGTCAGCACCCCCTCATTCCTGGTGCCCGCTTCCTCAGTCTGGACCCTGACAACAGCAGCAGGATCCAGGTAGAGTGCTGGTCCACAATTCAGCTGGAGCTTTACTGCTTGGGCCGTCCTGCTGTGTGGCGGCTGCTGGACGACTCCCCTGCCAACTTCACCACCGTCTGCCAGCCGTGTGAGGACGGCTTCGATAAAGACGCTTCTGGAAACTGTGTGGACATTGATGAGTGTAGTGGCAGCTCCCCCTGCAGGTACACCTGCCTGAACACCGAGGGCTCCCACAGGTGCGTTTGCTCCGACGAGAATGGGAAACACCATGACGAGGACTCGCAGGCATGCATGGATATGGTGGCAAACGGCGACAGTGGCTTGCTGTCAGGTATCCTGATCCCGGTGCTTGTTGCTGTGGCGGCGCTAGTGGTGCTGGTGATAGTCGTCACAGTGATGGTAAAATGCTGCCTGATGAAGCAGTCGAAGAAACGTGCCATGAAGAAGGCGGAGAAGATGGCGATGAAGAGCAAAGATGGCAAGGATTACTTTGAAACAGCCAATGACAAGGTAGCAAGGAGCGACTTGTTTCTGTCTTGAGGGTGTTTGGAGTGACTTGTTTCTGACTTGTGAGTGTTTTGACTGACTTGTTTCTGTCTTGTGAGTGTTTTGACTGACTTGTTTCTGTCTTTTGAGTGTTTTTACTCTGACTTGTTTCTGTTTTTTGAGTGTTTTGACTGACTTGTTTCTGTCTTGTGTGTTTTGACTGACTTGTTTCTGTCTTGTGAGTGTTTTAACTGACTTGTTTCTGTCTTTTGAGTGTTTTGACTGACTTGTTTCTGTCTTGTGGGTGTTTTGACTCAAATTTATCTCATGGATAATTTGACTTATTTTGGTCAACTCGGATTTGTCTTACTCTCGACTAGTGTTTAAACTCTGACTTGTCAGTGACTTGACTGCAGCCCTGGAAATAACAAAAAACATTTAGCCTCTGACTTTGTCTTTTGATAGATCAAAATTAATTAATTTATTATTTACAGACTGAAGAGTTAAACAGAATTATTAATTAGGACTTTTAATGATCATTTAAATATAGAGAAATTTAGAGAAAATAAAAAGCTGAATGTTTCAATGTCCAGCTGAATCTGTTTCTGAATATGAGTTGTAATCTGTGTTAAAGACAGAAAACTTGATAATTATGGGAGAAGTTTTTACTGTTCAATAAAGACTTTTTTTATTTTAAAACCAGAAGCTGAAATCATGTCTGTCATTTATCAGTGTTGTTGTTCAGAGCTACATGCTGGTTCAAACTGTAAAAAAGTATGTATCACACCCCATATTAATCAATATGACAAAAACATTCAGTTGTCCAAATACTTTTGGCCACATAATGCAAGAGGTTTCTGTAGGACAGGAAACACACTGTGTATTTACAAACGGGTTTTCCGGTTTCCTGAAGAACGGAGATGTTCAAACAGGAAATAAGTCATTAATTCAACACACATTTTTAAAAAATCAACAATTATAGCAGGGTCTTATAAAGAATCTGACAATGTACAGTCTTGGAATGATGTGTTTTCATCAACAATAAAATGAATTAAATTAAAATAAAGAATATCAGTTTTTGCACTCTACAAAAACCTTGAAAAAAGCTCCTGATTAGCTCCTGAGTGTTACAGCCTTGTAATGGTGGGCACATTTCAACAACAACACAAATTAAATCAAATAATATAAATATTTTTTGCTTTCTACAAGAATCCAAACTGATCACTTTAAGGCACTTGATGGATTCCATTTCATTTGTGTCGTCTCCTTTATGAGGACTAGAGTCAAACAAAGACTGGGTCAATGAAAACAAGCAGAGTAGTATTTCCATGTGTTGCATTCAACTCTTCAGTCTCCAGTGACTGTTTACTTCAGCTTGAAGTACATTTACGTTATCAATATTCACTACCTCGGGTTTGTTCAAGTGTTCATTGTTCTGATAAGTTTGTTTTAATTAGATATTTGGGGGTGACTTGGGGGTGGGACATCACGATTGACACCTGTGATTGACTGTGGTGTGCTTGTGATTGGGTCGGGCAGGTGTATGGGCGGGACCTCAATACCGCGACTCACCACCAGTGTCACCAGTGCAAGATGGCAGCGGCCGTTTCCGGGAGAGTTTGGCCAGCTTTAAATACAGTCTGCGCCTCCCCCCGCCTCCCCCCCCCCCCCTTCTCTCTCTCTCTCCCTCACTCCCCCCTCTCCCTCCCTCTCTCTCTCTCCCTCACCCCCCCCTCTCCCTCCCTCCCTCCCTCCCTCTCTCTCTCTCCCTCCCTCTCTCCCCCCTCTCCCTCCCTCCCTCACTCCAGGCTTCAGCAGCTGAACAGGCTGATGATCTGATGTTATTTTTTTGGATGAATCTCTCCTTCATCTCTATGTGATGCAGCTGAACACCTCCTCCTCCTCTCCTCCTTCTCTCTCTCCCTCTCCCTCCCTCCCTCCCTCCCTCCCTCTCTCTCTCTCCCCCTCCTTCTCTCTCTCTCCCTCCCCCTCACCCCCCCCCCCTCCCTCTCTAGAGCGTTGAACCGGATCATTTGAGGTGCAGCAGGCTGATGATCTGATGTTATTTTTTTGGATGAATCTCTCCTTCATCTCTATGTGATGCAGCTGAACACCTCCTCCTCCTCTCCTCCTTCTCTCTCTCCCTCTCCCTCCCTCCCTCCCTCCCTCTCTCTCTCTCCCCCTCCTTCTCTCTCTCTCCCTCCCCCTCACCCCCCCCCTCCCTCTCCAGAGCGTTGAACCGGATCATTTGAGGTGCAGCAGGCTGATGATCTGATGTTATTTTTCTGGATGAATCTCTCCTTCATCTCTATGTGATGCAGCTGAACACCTCCTCCTCCTCTCCTCCTTCTCTCTCTCTCTCTCCCTCCCTCTCTCCCCCTCCCTCTCTCTCTCTCCCTCCCTCCCTCACTCCCCCCTCTCTCTCTCCCACCCTCCCTCTCTCCCTCACTCCCCCCTCACGCCCCCCCCCTCTCTCCCTCCCTCCCCCCTCTCCCTCCCTCCCTCTCTCTCTCTCTCTCCCTCCCTCTCTCCCTCTCCCTCTCTCCCTCCCTCCCCCCTCTCTCTCTCTCTCCCTCTCCCTCCCTCTCTCTCTCTCCCTCCCCCTCACCCCCCCTCCCACCTCCCTCTCTGGAGCGTTGAACCGGATCATTTGAGGTGCAGCAGGTTGATGATCTGATGTTATTTTTCTGGATGAATCTCTCCTTCATCTCTCTGTGATGCAGCTGAACACCTCCTCCTCCTCCTCTACTCCTCCTCTGTCTTCCTCTCCTCTTCATGGTACTCTGAGCTCTCTGGAGGACGGCGGCGGCTACTTCCTGCTGAACGGTAACGGCTCGGTGTCCGGCGGTGGAGCGTCCTCCGCGGCTCTCATCTCCTCCATCTACTCGGTGGTGTGTCTGGTCGGTCTGAGCGGGAACTCCATGGTCATCTACGTCATCTTCCGGTACGCTAAGATGAAGACGGCCACCAACCTGTACATCCTGAACCTGGCGGTTGCGGACGAGCTGCTGATGCTCAGCGTGCCGTTCGTCGTCACCGCTGCGCTGCTGCGCCGGTGGCCATTCGGCTCGGCGCTGTGCCGCCTCGTGCTCAGCGTGGACGCCATCAACATGTTCACCAGCATCTACTGCCTGACGGTGCTCAGCGTGGACCGGTACATCGCCGTGGTGCACCCGCTGCGGGCGTCCCGGTACCGGCGGCCCACTGTAGCCAAGCTGGTGAACTTGTGCGTGTGGATGTTCTCCCTCCTGGTCATCCTTCCCATCATCCTCTTCTCCTCCACCGCCCCCAACTCGGACGGCTCGGTGGCCTGTAACATGCAGATGCCGGAGCCGGAGCGCCGCTGGATGGCGGCGTTCGCGGTCTACGCCTTCCTGATGGGCTTCCTGTTCCCTGTGCTGGCCATCTGCCTGTGCTACGTGCTGATCCTGAGTCAGCTGCGGGTGGTGGCGCTGCGGGCCGGCTGGCAGCAGCGCAGGAAGTCGGAGAGGAAGATCACGGTGATGGTTACGGTGGTGGTGTCAGTGTTCGTGGTGTGCTGGATGCCCTTCCACGTGGTGCAGCTGGTGGGCGTCTTCCTGCAGCACCACGACCCCACCCTCAGCCAGCTGGCCGTCGTCCTCGGGTACGCCAACAGCTGCGCCAACCCGCTTCTCTATGGCTTCCTGTCCGACAACTTCCGTCGCTCCTTTCAGAGGATCCTGTGTCTGCACTGGATGGAGGCCCCCGAGGAGCCCCTGGACTACCTGGACTACTACAGCACCGCCCTGAAGAGCCGCAGACTCAGTCTGGACCAGGACCAGCAGGAGAACTGGGAGGAGGACTCAGAGTACAGGAACAGGAACCCCCAACACCAGCTCCAGGATGTAGTCTGTACCCCGATGGCACCTCCAGGATTTAAAGAACCAGACTGTGTTTTGATGATGTAGTTCTCTGACTACAAATCCTGTGCAAGGTCAAATTCTACGACCTACATTGATCCAGATCTACACTGAGAGGGGCATTATGGGTAACTGAGGGTTGCATGCTTGGTTTGGCTGCATCAACATCCTGTCAGAAGAGTATAAATGTCTCAGAAGGACCCTGGAGACAAAGAATACATCATGTGGACTGAACACATCAACAACAGAAATCTACAAAGTGACGATTTAAAAATGATCACCAGGATGTGAAGCAGGATTTTATTTTCTTACTGACATGACAGTGATGAATCTGATGATGTCACTCTGAAACGGGATGAAACTTGTTCACTTCCTGTCATGAACTGACCTGCCTCCTTCAGTCTGATTGAAACTGACCTGTGAAACCAGCCAATCAGAGAGGGGGCGGGACTGACCATATAACTGCAGGTGAAATAATACAAACAGCAGCAGCAGGAGAAGAAGGAGAGATGCTGCTTGGCTGCAGGGAGTGATGGACAGTAAGATGTTAGCCATGCTTTTCGCTGCACGTCACCAGGCAGATTTCAGTCTGACTGCAATTGAAAGCTCTTCTTCAGGTGTCTCTGCTGTAGCTCCGCCCCCTGCTCTGACTCATACAGGTGGATTTGGAACAACTACTGCTTTGTTTTGATATTTTTGACCTTTGACCTCACTGAATGTACAGCACTGAGGTGTCAATCAAATGCAGTTTATTGATTGATTGTTGTTGCTGTTCAGGTTCATACATTTATTGACCATGATGATCTCAGCTTTGATTTGAAATATTAAGAAATAATCTCACTCTTTTTAAGGAAACAATACTTCAAGAACTCAAATTACAGACCAATTATTATAAAATTAATTAAAATTTTATTTTTGCAAAAGTTTTTTCCTTTAAATTTGACCTGTCTGTTCCCAGAATGCAACTCTGTCTCCTACAGAATTTATGTATTTAATGTTGAATACTCAAAGCTAAAAGGTAGCAGGCACAGATCTTTGGGACAAAGATGACTAATCTCAAATTCACCAATTCTTTTTGGCCATGTCAACAAAACACGTTTGGGCGTAATGGCCTTCATCAGAGCACGGAAAGAAATGGAGGTAATTTATATGTTGACAGTTGATTGGCTTAAAGGGTCACATGGTAATTGAATTGACCTAAGGTTCCATAAATATCTTTTCTTGACAGCTGGATCAGCTGGATCGGTCAGTGTCTGTTGTTACCGTTATGTGGCAGCCAGAATACTTGTAATGTTATTACTGTCGTGACGTAAGTTTCTACACGGCTGTGTAACATATTATTATTCTTCTACATTTCTTCAGAAACATAATTCCTCTCTGGTACATTTATTTATGATGTTATAAAGAAATATTCCATAAAACTGATGTGGAATCTGTTAGTTTAAACAGCGAGTTGAAGCAAAATGTTGTTAGTGAGATGCACCATGGGAGTTGTAGGTGTTATGCCCAACTTCTTGTAGTTTTGACTTTTCATCAAAGAACCAGATGTTTTCTAACACAGTCTGAACATCGGGAAGTCTACATGAACTTCATTATTGAGCAGCTGATAAAGTGTCCTGACAGACGGTGGTGATGATGATGATGATGATGATGGCTCTGATCTATAATCTGCAGTGATGACCTGAATCCGTTGATTGATCAATACTGTTGATGATAAAAGCTTCTCTCTGATCAAATCTGAGGATTTGTGTTCCATCTCATCACTGAGTCGTCCTGCTTCATTAACTGATCTCCTGTCAGCTGTTTGAAGGTCACCTCACTGATGATGTCATAGAAACAGTTTAGCTGAGAGTTTCCTGCAGGACACAGAGGATGATGATGATGATGATGATAATGACACTGTGAAAACACCAACTTGTCGTTGTTTGGAATTTTAAATTATTAAAATACGAACTGAATTTTGTTGTGATAACTTTGATCTTCATCAGTCATGAATGAAGTCTTCCTCTGTCATTAATTCAGTTTGATCCAATCACTTTAGGACAGATTAAAGGATCAATCAATCAATCAAGTGTATCGGTCACATGTAATCATAGAAGGTACAATCACAGTTAAATGTAATTAAAAAGAATAAGAATAGTAATAAATGTGTAAAAAAAATGTGTATGATGGGTGGGGGGGGGGTCCATGAATGAATGAAGAAGAAGTTCATGAAACAGGTTTAAATCCACAACGTGTACGATTTCTGACTTTCTGACCTTCAAAATAAAAGCAATGGGGGCTGATGTGAACCTTTGACATTCAGAATAAAGTGCTGAGGGACTAGATAGTGTTGATATAATAAGTGAACTGACTGCTCGGTGGAAACAGCTCTTGGAGCTTTCAACCGCATCCCACAGGTGACCTCAGTTACATGACCTAGTTATACCTGTAATAAAGACAATCAGAGTCATTGATCAGAGTCAGTGAGTCACTGGCAGCACTTCACACTGATGCTATTGTTTTAATAAATGGCTGATTTCTCACATTGTTGCTGTTGTTACTGACTGAACAACACACAATCTCCTCTGAGATACAGCTGTCATGGATCTGATCTGGGATCTGGACTTTTGGCACAACAAACTTCAGTGTGTTTATTTCAAACAAAGCTTATAAATGAGTCATGAACTAAGAGGATTAATGGGGGTCATGTTGGTGGTTCATGGTTCTGACTCCATCTAGTGGCTCCATCACGCTTTCTCTCAGCTCACAGGTGGATTCTGGGTAATGTAGTTCTCTGTTGAAACCAGGAAGTTACCAGTCTCACCTCTCCTGCTATCAGATGAGAAAATATGACACAGTAGTTTATAGTTTACAGTAATAATAAGCAAATGATCAAGTTGATATTCATGTCTGAGGAGAAAAGTGTCTATAAATATCTGAAATCGACTGGACTCAAAGTGACACTTTATTATAAGTGCATCAAAATGATCCACAGGTCAGATTCATCTTCTTTCTGCTGCTGTGACATCTGAATGTCAACATGAGGTAATGTTGCCGTCTTATTTAAATTTAGTTTGTTCTGTCTTTCACTCACCTTGGCTGATCCCTCACCGTGTTAAATCAGATTTAAGAGAAATCAGAGCTGTGATGTTGATGTTATTAATCATAGCGTAAAACACATTGCACAGGCTGTGGGGATGAAAAATGAGTTCAATGCGACAACAACCAGAAAGAAACATCCACTGACACACAGCATCTGGATCAAAGTGTCTGGGCCCCCCTGGAGGCCCCCCTGGAGCCCCCCCCTGGAGGCCTCTGGAGGTCTGCGACTGACAGGACAGACTAATTAGACTCCTGGCTGTCTGTATTTGACCTCAATAACACTGTAAACATTTAAAATATGATCATTACGCTCCGAAAATGTTGTTATCGGTCCAAACAGCAGCAGATCATCATTCATCCAGCAGGTGGCATCATCCACCTAACAACACAAACACGTCACATCAATGAATCAGGTAACAAACTGATGCTGTTTGTTCTATTTCTGTAAACAGCAGAACACAAGAACAACAGAACCATCAGCTGTTAGACCACCAGAGCGGTGGGGTTGATATCTACGAGCAGATCTTGAGTGCTGATCAGGTGTAACACTGGATCTTTACCTGCAGACTGAGGTCATCAAAGATCTTACGCTGGTTTGGGTGCAATAAAATGAGTGTGGAACAGCCCGACTCCCAACACTTTAGAGTAACAGACCAGGTTCAGGTCCTGCAAAAAGGTGCTAGTCTACAAGAAGTCATCTAACAAACAGGATCTGTATTGTTTTTTGGGGGGTTGTTTTAGCTAATGCAGTGATTTTGATTTGATGTTCTCGTCTTCCTTTTCTCAAGCCGAGTTCAGACGATTTGCAGCAAGACCTGCAACTACTTGCACTGTGCCAGTCTGCAAATCTACTGGGTCGAGACGAGACAGTGTATAGTTTCCATTGCAACGACTCTGTGTACTACTGTTCTAACTTTTTGTAGCTGGATATGATTTGTAGTGTCTTGATAGAGGATCTTATTTGAATACATTTTAAGGCTTGAGTCATACAGACACGACTGTTCCTCCCTTTGCTCAGTCTGAACAGATGAGTTTTCAGTCTGTGACAGAAGATGTGCCGAGTTTCTGCTGCCCTGATGTCGATGGGGATCTCATTCCACTCGTTGTGGATTGTCAGGACAGCAAACAGTCATGATTTTGTTGAACGGTAACTGGGCCCCTTTGTAGTGAGGGAGTAGCAAGCTGATTGGGAGTGCAGAGTGCAGTGGACGGACTGGGGTGTATGGTTTGACCATGTCCTGGATGTCAGATGGGCCTGAGCCACTTGCAGCAAGGTAGGCAAGTACCAGTGTCTAGAATTGAATTTGAGCAGCCACCGGTAGCCCGTGCAGGGTGCTGAGGAGCGCTGTAGCTGCTGCATTCTAGATGAGCCGAGAGGTCGGATGGCATAGGCAGGTACACCAGCCAGAAGCGAGTTGAAGTAATCTAGACACAAAATGACAAGAGCCTGGACCAGAATCTGCGGCGCCTCCGCAAAGGCCGGTGACAGGGTCGCTAAACACAATCATTTTATAAATACATCATGTAGGCCACGCTTGCAGAGGCCCAGGAGGAGGTTACGATTGATCACCTGATTAATGATGTAATTAATTCAATTCAATTCAGTTTTATTTATATAGCGCCAAATCACAACAAAAGTCATCTCATGACACTTTACAAATAGAGCAGGTCGAGACCGACTCTTTATAATGTTATTACAGAGACCCAACAGTTCCCACCATGAGCAAGCACTTTGGCGACAGTGGCAAGGAAAAACTTCCTTTAAGAGGCAGAAACCTCGAGTAGAACCAGACTCTAGCTGGGGGGGTCATCTGCTTTGACTGGTTGGGTTTGAGAGAGAGAGAGGGAGAGAGAGAGAGAGAGATAGACATAGAGACACAGACAGACAGACAGACAGACAGACAGGCAGAGATGTATGGCAGCACTGGCAGTAGAAATAGCAGCTATAACTATAACAGCAGGCTGAGGGTGGCGGACTCCAACAGACTCAACAAACTGATCCGCAAGGCCAGTGACGTTGTGGGGGTGGAGCTGGACTCTCTGACGGTGGTGTCAGAGAGGAGGACGCTGTCTAAGCTGCGGGGCATCTTGGACAATGTCTCACATCCTCTCCATGACATACTGGTCGGACACAAGAGCAGCTTCAGTGGGAGACTCATTGCTCCCAAATGTACAACAGAGCGCCACAGGAAATCATTCCTGCCTGTGGCCATCAGACTGTTCAACTCCTCCCTCTGAGGGTCAGACACTCAGGAAGAAACTGGAAATCTGTATCTGTATCTACTTCACCTGTCAGCAGTGCTCTAGTGGGGTAATAGGGTACTATGAGCTCTTTAAGATATGATGGTGCCTGACCAGTAAGAGCTTTGTAGGTCAGGAGAAGGATTTTAAACTCTATTCTAGATTTTACAGGGAGCCAGTGCAGCGAAGCTAATACAGGAGAAATATGATCTCTTTTCCTGGTTCCTGTCAGTACATGTGCCGCAGCATTCTGGATCAGCTGGAGAGTCCTCAGGGACTTATTGGGACAGCCTGATAATAAGGAATTGCAATAATCCAGCCTAGACGTGACAAATGCATGGACTCATTTTTCTGCATCTGTTTGAGACAGGATCTTCCTGATGTTTCAATGTTACGGAGGTGAAAGAAGGCAGTCCTTGAAGTTTGAGTTAAAGGACATGTCCTGATCAAAGACAACTCAGAGATTCCTCATGGTGGCGCTGGAGGCCAGGGCAATGCCATCTAGGGTGACAATATCTTTAGATTAATTAGGCTACAACTTGGTAGACGATGCGAGTAAGACATAAACAAAGACAAGAGTGGAAAGAGAAAAGAGGGAGCTGAAAAGACCAGAATTTAAAAAAAGCTTTACAAGGTGGCACGGCCAAATGTGCCAAACTCAGCAGCTTGTTTATGATTAAAAAGCGGCTTGAGAGTGAAGGTACTGGTGCTTGACCAGAAGGTGATGGCGACGATGAGACAGGTATGCTAGCTTGGGCTACAGTGCCAAGATGTCAGGCGAGTAAAACAAAATGGAACACACAACGTTGGCCACAAACGACAATTCAAGTTTAGTGGCATATGTCAAATATGATAAGTGCTTTATTGAATTCAAAATGGTACATTTATTATGAACCTGGCGAAATACAGGTGGTTTGTGGGTATCGTAGTCTGAACTCTTCCATCCACTGCTGTGTGTGTGGAGTGAGTTCAGCTGATACTGGAGGGGTCACATGATGAAAGTTCAACTGAGACACTTTAACAGTGTTTGACCTTCAGGTAGTCTGCAGCATGATGACTGACAGCAGTGTGTGGGTGTGTGTGTGTGCATGTGTGTGTGTGTAGATGAACTGATAAAACAGGGTTGAAGAGTTCAGGTGAAACAAAGCCATCAACATGACTTTAATAACAGGTTGTAACACACACACACACACACACACACACACACACACACACACACTGAATGTGTTTTAGAAAAAAACATATATATATATATATATATAGAGAGAGAGAGAGAGAGAGCGAGAGAGAGAGGTAACTATTCAAATATGAATAATGTTAATTTAGATCATACAGAACACAACTTGGTAGAATAACAACAAAGTCTTCTTATGATGTTTCTGCTGATTCGACTGTCGCGGGTTTCTTGCTTGTTTTTGATGGCGTGTCAATCACAGCAGATATCAGGAAGATATTCACCAAGTCAGTGGTGAAACAGATCCTCCTTCCTGAGTACCCTAAAGACAGTTACACAACGCAACAGCAGCAGTCACTTCATTTCCTCTTGAAGACTCTAAATGGAGCAGGGGACCCTAAAGAAAGCATTCAAGTCCAGGTCCAGGTCCAGTCTCTACCTGCCTGTTAGTGTCATATCCTCAGACCTCACATCCTGTCTGCTGGAGTCTGTCAGTCTGTGTGAGGAGGTCATGGACAGGTGACAGGTGAGTCAGTAACAGGATAATTATTACTGAGGAGCTTTTAGTGTGATGGCTGCAGGATTTACAGTCCTGTGAGTCACACAGAAACCTGAACCACCTCCTCATCAGGATCTGAATCCTTAATCACAAACAGGAACCTGGACAGTGATGTCATCTCAGCTATAACTTCCAGGCTTTTAAACCGAGTTAAAGAATTTCATGGACCTCCATGTTTTCAATCTCAACACAAATGACATCACAGAAATACTGTAACACAGTCCAGCTCAAATCAGGTTTATTCAGACTCACCAAGTGCTCTTCTGTCCCCATGAAGGGGAAAACAGGTGAGTCCTCTGGGCCAGGAAGTGGCCTCATAAGGTAGAGGCTGGTCCAACTGGATCCAGAACTCTGCAGAAAAACTTCATCCAGGTCTAACGGGTTCAGAACTTTGTGCAAGGTCAGTCCCTGGTCCAACAAGTTCAGAACTCTGCACTGAAGTTCATAACTGTACTGTTGTTACTGGTCCAAAAGCATATACCAGGGCTCTTACCCTGGGACCAAAAGGTCAAGAATCTTGCAGAAAAGCCCAGGTCTACCTGATCCGAAACTCTGCAGTGAGGTTCTTATCCCACGTCGAAAAGATCCAGAGCTCTGAAACTAGGCTGCAGTGACATATTAGATTCACACTTGTAAGACGGTGGAGCCTTTTGGCCTAAATAAAGAACTTAATTTGTCATGTTTCCTCTAATTTATTACAAATGATGGATGCAGTATTTGTACTTGTTGTACCTCTATCTTTGTAACTTCTGTATCTGTGTTCCTCTGTGTCTGATGTGATGATAGTGAACGGGCTGTGAACCTTTGGATCCATCATCCAATAGATTTGAAATCCTGTTCAACTAATAATCCAAGACATCATCATACACCTGTTCTAGGTTGACTGTATGTGTGTTTGTCCGTTTGGACGCTGTAAATCAGTCGGTGTTTGTTTTTTCCTCCTGCTGCGAGATGTGTGGAGAACGCGGTTTCATGCAGTTTATTTTAAGTTATGCAGTTGAACGCCACAAACTAAAACTCAAAATTGACCTCAGAGTTGAGTCATCTCTCAACAAAGGTTACATAGAACCTCTCCACAAACTGATTACAGATAAAATAATGAACTGGTCACTCTCTCTTTTATATTTATATTCATATATTTGTTTTTTGTCTCTGTATCTACAATACTTTCAAACTGCTGTATCAATAAAGTTATTTTACTTTCCCTCTTCTCTCCTCCTCTTCCTCTCAGTATTTTGGTGTAAGTGTCCTTTAATCCAGTGGATCATCCAGTTAATCCAGTGTGATAATGGTGAGCAGTGAGCCGTTGTTCTGCTCTGTTACTTGCTCATTAACAGCTTTAAATCACCAGCCTGGAACCCGTCAACCTGGATCAGATCTGTGATCAGAAACAGGGTCACTACATGTCTGATAATCAGTTCAATAAATTCAACAAATAATAATAATACAAATAATAATGATTAGTACAGCTACCTGAGGGGAGTTTATATGTTACAGGGTTATGTTCCTACTTAAAGCTTTGAATCAATACTTTGATATAAAAATGAATGAATGACGAAGTCCCTGCTTTTGTTTTGGACTCACGACCTTTAAGTGTTTTAAGTTTTATGTTCTCTGTGCTGCTGCAGTGAAATACATTTTAATTTTCTTCTTAAAATCCTGTTTGTTCTTCATCTATTGGACTTAATATTTTGCCTTCAATCCCATGAATTAATTGTTAATAATGTATAATTGTGTAATCAATTATGGATACATTAATTTGATTATTATTCTCATATTATATATTAAGGTATTCTAATGGATTTAAGGGTTTGGAGAAGCGAGTAAGGCAATCTTGAGTTAAGATTTTATTTCCTCAGTTAAGGTGGAAATTCAAAAATGGATTTCATCTGATTCAGTCCCCTTTTTAAAAAGCCCTTAAACTTGCAGATAATCTATTAAAAGCCTATTAATGTATCCATTAATCAACACTTATTTGGATTTAGGAACAAACTACCTGTAATGTTTTTGTAAATATAGGCTGTGACCCCTTAATTGATATATTCCAGTCCCTTAATATTTCCATGAATTTGTCCATGTGAACCTGTTAAATATCTGAATATAATATTTTAGTCTTTCAGACAGTTTGGATCCATTAAAGGGATTTAAGGTTTTCACTGTTTCATTTTTGATTCTCTATAATCTGTTAATATCTTCATTACATCATTAATGATGTGTGAAGTCAAGCAGTTTCAAGGTGGATAAGGGGACTCAGGGACATTCAATATAAAAACAGCTGAAGAGATGGCGAGGAAAAGGGGGACGTGGACTCTAAAGTCCTGTTTCTGGTCTGAGTCTCAGTTTTTTCCAACGAAACATGAATTATTTTCCTTGAATTCCTGTTTATGTTGGTAATAAAGTGATTGTGTGTGTGTGTGTGTGTGTGTGTGTGTGTGTGTGTGTGGGAGGGGGGGGGGGGGGGCTGGAGGGTGGGACATACAGGAGGAGGAGGAGGATCACATCAGTCCGCAGGTCACCATCACCTCCTCCTCCTCCGACACTAACACTCTGCCTCTCTCCGCTCCTCCTGGCCCGGCTTGGCTCGGCACGCTTTCACCAGGACCAGGAAACAGACAGACACGCAGTCCGGGGACAGGACCCGGAGAACAGGAGCGGGACCTGCAGGATCCGTGTTCCGCCTGCGGGCTCCCGTCATGCTAGGCACCGTGAAGATGGAAGGGCACGAGGCTCCGGACTGGAGCGGATACTACAGCGAGGAGGTCGGTCACACTCAGCCCGCTTTACCGCTGCTTTTACCGTCACTGAGAGGGTCTAAGACCCGGGTCAGACCGGTCCGGATCATTTCCATTTAAATGGAAAATTCTCTGGTTTTCCAGTAAAAACGTTTAAACTTGAGAGGAGTTTCTGAGGGGAGGAGGAGACGCTTTATTAAAGTCACATGATTATCATTATTGATATTATTATTAGTATTATTATTATTATTATTATGAAGTCGGGAAATATTAACGTGTTGTTCCGTCAAACTAAGTTTATTTTTCTAACTATTTTAAAAATAGGTGTAAAAACAACAAACTGAAACATGAATCGCCTGTTTGAGCCGCTGCCGCTCAAAGCTTTCACTGCAAGAGTTGAAAAAGAAACTCGGAGCGTAAAAATGACAAATTCACAATCAGCTGAAGATAGAAAGACAAACGCGTTATTATTTAATGTTTGAATCATTTCAATATAGTTTGAGTTTGTGGAGTAGAAGTTCGGCGCAAGATGAACCGATCGACTGTTTAAATGTATTACAATCACAATGCTTTATTCATCAAATAAGCCTATTTATAATGTTTTTTGGAATTTACATCTAAACAAAATTAACAAAATAAACACACACAAAAAAAAGAGAAGAGAAACCTTGTGGGAGATCAATCTGTATTAATAATGTTCATCTGACAGATTGGAAACATTTGAACACACTGATAATCTCCACAGAGGTCAAAGCTGTGAGAAATTAGATAAGACGAATTAAATAAAAGAATGAAATAAAATGAAGTACAGCTGTTATACTGAAGCGACATGTTTCAGAAGTTTTTATTTGTCATGTGACACCTGCATTATACTGATGTCGTTTTAATTCTAAAATTGTGTCTTTTTCAATAGGAATTTTGTATGAAAGGCTGACAGGAGGAATCATTTTCATGAAACCAAAAGTTATTGATCATCAGTTTGTGTCGTTTTTAACACACATTTTGCTTGATAATAACATTAAAGACATCATCTGATAATAATAATAATTATTATTATTATATTGAAAGTTATGAGTTATGAGGAGTTATGACCTGATAATAATGTTTTTTTTTATCTTATCAGGTTATTTCACAGAGCGGCCGCTGTAAAGTTCATGTTGAGCTGTAATTAATATGATATTAAGATTATTAACTGTTCATGTTGTCGTTACTACAGTTAAACAGAATTTGTTAAAAACCATCGGCTGAATTTGAGTGATTTTATATTAAATTGGATGTAAAATCTTTCGTGAATCCGCAGGTTGTTGATATTAAATCATTTTCTTTATTAAATATTATTCTATTGGTGTGTTATTAACATGATTGATGATGACATTTATATCCCTTGTTTCGTTTATATCATAGTTTTAATGTTTTATTGGTGACATATTAATTAAAGTCCGTCAGTGGAGACAGAAGCAGCGCGCGGATCAAATTGAAAACTGACCGTCAGGTCAAAATATCAGGCTTCTGATATCGTAGATATTATAAATATATAATATAATTAAATATCTATATATTATATTGTATAAAATAACATAAAATAATATAACATTTGGTATTATAGAAATTATATTATTTTATAAAATATAGAATGAGTTCATTATAAAGAGTCAATTCCATATTTTGGACAGTGATAAATAATAATGAATAAAGTCAAAGACAGACAGGTGATGTTACCTGTCTGTCTCGCTGTCAGATTCATTAATCAGAGTCTCGCTCTGTGGTCTGATCTGAGGTCAGCATTGCACATGAAATATGTTAGGACTGTTAATAAGTGACACTGAATGTGTGCTCGTCTCAGATCTCAGATAAAGTGACACTATTAATGATCAATAATTATGATGTAATGAAGATCATTAACAGATTCATTTGTTATTATTATTTATTAAGTTTATTGTAAAGTGTTACAATGAATTTATATTGATTCACCTGTGAACTGAAACTGAAAGTCTTCTTTTATTCTACATGATGTAATAATAATTTGAGGGGCTCATTTATGGATTAATTAATAGACTTTAATTTATAAAACATTATTTCACATGTTGAAGTCATCTTCATTTGAAGTTTAGTTTGTTTTTCGGGGGTTAATAAAAGATTCATTAAGGAGGTAATCCCTTAATAACTAACTAAAATGACTTCATGTACACCTTAAGGTCTACTTCATTTGTTAATGAAGGGCTATTCAAATTGAAAGGTTTTGTTTTCAAATTAATGGACACATTAGTGACCTCCGGCTGGTGTGTTTATTATCAGGGGTGAATTAAGGATTAATTAACAGTATTTTCAGGGATTTTTATTTGATAATAATCAATAAATGAACACAAACAGGTTAAACGTGACATTTTTTCAGGTTGAATGTAAAGATGCTGCTCAGTTTGAACTCTTACAAAATAAAAAATGAAGCTGTCAGGAAATATATCTGATCAATCAATCAACAATAAACAAAACAAACAAATAAATCAATAAATAAACTGAATGTATCAGTTTGATAACTTACTGTTGGTGCTGTTAGTCCCGATCAGTCTGGACCAGATCAGAAACCAGTTTGATTATTTCTGTCATGACAGCAGGTCAGAGGTCAAACACAAACATGTAAAACCTGGTCTGAGTGGACTTGAACTGGTTTTATTGTCATCTATATGATGTCCTGCTACACAAACACCTGAATGTGAAGCTGAACATGTACTGGTCCATCTGTCTTTGGTCTGGTCTAAATTCTGGTATAATTGGTCAGACAGAACCAGTACCAGTTAGACCAGACCAGGTATAACTTGTTCGGGTGTAACTGGTAGTACACTAAGTGGTTCTGTTCTTAGGTACTTGGTTCAACTGACTCTGATCTTGTCTCACTGATCCTTGTTTTGATCTAACTGGGTCTGCTCTAACTGTTATTAATCTTAACTAACAGTCTTTGGTCTGGTCTAAAGTCTTGTCCAGCTAGTTTTAGTCTAACCGGTTAAACTGCTCCAGAACCAGTACCAGTTAGACCAGACCAGACCAGACTTGGTCTATCTGGTTCTAGTTCTATCTGGTTCTATTTGGTTCTAAACTGTGTCTAACTGGTTCTACCTGGTCTTTCTGGTCTGGTCTAACTGGCTTAGATCTGATTTGTTCAACTTGTTCTAGTCTAACTGGTTCACTAACTGTTTCTGGTATCTCTGCAGGTATACTCTCCGATGGAGAATGGTGGGATAGGTTCTGGTCTAACTGGTTCTGTTTCTTGTCTAACTGATTCTAGTCTAACTGGTCCCTTAACTGGTTCTGGTCTCGGCGGAGGTGACTCTCTAATGGGAGATGAGTGTTGGGATGGGTTCAGGTCTAACTGGTTCTGGTGTAACTGGTTCTTGTTCTGGTTTAACAGTCTCTGGTCTCTCTGCAGATGTACTCTCCAATGGCAGGCGGTGGGATGGGTTCTGGTCTCGGGATGGGCTCCATGTCGGGTTACATGCCCAGCAGCGGGACCACATCAGGATCCTTCAACATGTCGTACAGCGGGACCGGTCTGAGCCCCGCCCCGGTGGGAGGGATGGGCGGCTCGGCTCAGGCGGCCATGTCGGGTCTGGGCGGGGGCGTGGCCTCGATGGGTGGGGCTCTGAGCCCATCCAGTATGAGTTCGGTGTCGGCCCAGCAGGCCTCGATGGGTCTGAATCCGTATGGAGGCATGAGTCCCACCATGAGCCCCGGCATGGCGTACAACGGCAGTGGGCTGAACCGCGGCCGCGACAACAAGGCATTCAGACGGAGCTATCCACATGCCAAACCCCCCTACTCCTACATCTCGCTTATCACCATGGCGATCCAACAGGCGCCCAGCAAGATGCTGACACTCAGCGAGATCTACCAGTGGATCATGGACCTGTTCCCGTACTACCGGCAGAACCAGCAGCGCTGGCAGAACTCCATCCGGCACTCGCTGTCATTCAACGACTGCTTTGTCAAGGTGTCCCGCTCGCCAGACAAACCGGGGAAGGGCTCGTACTGGACCCTGCACCCAGACTCCGGGAACATGTTCGAAAATGGCTGCTACTTGCGCCGCCAGAAGAGATTCAAGTGCGAGAAGAAGATGTCGCCAAAATCTGATGGCAGGAAGGAGCAGGGGGGAGGAGGGGGAGGAGCGTCACCTTCTGGGGATTCCATCAAACCTCCAGGACTCCTGGACTCCTCCTCCCTGCCCTCCTCCAGCCAGGCTACTTCGCCTCCGGGTCTGGACCTTCGGGGAGGCGTCGGCGGGGCGTCGGACCTGAAGGTGTCCGGCTCCCAGCTCCTGTCCTCCCTTTCATTACCCCCCCACTCCATGGCACATGAGTCCCAGCTGCACCTCAAAGGAGACCCCCACTACTCCTTCAACCACCCGTTTTCCATCAATAATTTAATGTCGTCTTCAGAGCAGCAGCACAAACTGGACCTGAAGGCCTATGAGGCACTGCAATACTCCTCCTACAGTGGGGGGGCGTCTAGCCTCGGGGGGAGGACCATGGAGCCTCTGGAGGCCTCCTACTACCAGGGGGTGTACCCCAGACCACTCCTCAACACTTCGTAGTACCCGCTGCACTTCCTGTATGGACTCTCTGCATGCAGCTGTCCATCCTGGACTTCCTGTCTGACTGTGATGATACTGAACCAGATTGACTTTGCTGCTGCTGGACTGCTGGTTACTGCAGCAGCTGAACTGGACTCCTGCACTGTGACCAAACCAGGACACAAAGAGACACGTTAACATTCAGCTGTCTAAACTGATCCCAGGTCTGTGTTCTCCTTTTACACACCAAGTCACAAACAACTAAAGTTCATCCAAAGAGATTTCCAACAAATGTTACATAAAACCTCCAACACATTCTCCTCAAATCAGACCAGGATCATCAGTCAGACCAGAGTCCAGGAGGAGGTTCATCCATGTTGGATGATTCTGCAGGAGGTAGTGTTTCCTTTATGTGGTTGCACGTAGAAGTCGCAGGGACTCGAGAGATAATTAACAAGGTGATAAACGAGAAACGAAATATTCCTACTACACAAATCAAGTTTATTGCCAGTATTTCTTTGTGAGATACTGGATCATTTTACTCCTCCAGGCCTCTAAAAACTCTTCAAGTTAAAGAGATCTCACTAAATGTCTCAAATATTATCATATAAGTCAGTTTCCTACAGTCTAAGTC
Organism: Enoplosus armatus; assembly: GCF_043641665.1. NCBI lineage: Eukaryota > Metazoa > Chordata > Actinopteri > Centrarchiformes > Enoplosidae > Enoplosus > Enoplosus armatus. Next base: position 22,981,252 of record NC_092194.1, read on the forward strand.
GCTAACCACACTCCAACTACCATCATGCATTGCACACTTAAATTGTCTTCTACACATAATCTCAGCGTATGAATGAAGAAGTTTTAATTCTTCACTCTCGGACTTGTTAACATTTATGCTGCATGGTTTTAATTTGGCAGGGCTTTGTACATGCGTCCTGTTGGAATGAAGAAGATGAAGATGAAGATGAAATGTGATGAAAGAAATAACTTTAGAAAGTCAAATGAGACAGAGACTGAGCTCACTGTAAAGGTTTTAAAATAGTCACTTAATTTAAGGTCGTTTAGATTTCATGAGTCTCTGCATCTTCGTCCTGGTCCTCGTCCTCATCTTCGCCTTCGCCTTCGTCTGGTGGTTTTAACTTTGTCATATTTAGAGAGAATCTGCAATGATTCTCATATTTCTAGTTATATATCATGAGACCCTTCCGAGGGCCCAGAGCCTCAGGTTGGAAACCACTGAGTAAATTAAGGCCTTAAAATTTGAATTGATTTAATATTTCAGGAGATTCTGACTCAAGGTCAAAGGTCACCTGCTGATGATGACGTGGTTGTCATGGCAACAACGAGAGATTAATTATTATAATTCCTGTAACATGACGAGACTTTATTTCTCCCACGACCTCGTGTGTGTCTCTGCTGACCTCCGGAGGGGTCGCGACCCTCAGAGTGAGAAACCCCCTGCAGATCAAAAGGCCTTTTATTTAAAGGGTCAGTTCACACACTGATTTTCCCGCCTCTCTGCGTGTCCTCGTCCGTCTCAGACAGATCCCTGATCAGTCTCTCACCGTTTGATCTTTTCTCTGTTTGCCGTCGTCAATCTATTGATCAGATCTGATTATTGATTCTCAGGAATGTTTCTGTTAAACTGTTTTAATGTTCATCAACGTGTTTTTCTACAAAACTCTTTTCACATTAAAGAAATCCATAAAAATAAAATCCAAACTTTTTGTATTTTTAGGTGAATTTCTTTTAATATTTTGGTGAAAAAGGAAAACAACAAAGAATATTGATGATCGACGATCAAGACCTCCACATGGCTCCTCAGTCCGACGAACATTTGAACATTTAAGGGATTGAAATGTAATTTCAGGAGAAGCGGAGGAACTTTCTCTGTATAATATATAATGAATATATTATTATAATAAAAAAAATCATTTATTAATACAAAGTGTTTAGTGACACAAAGGTCCTCCATTAGATTAATAACGAGAAGAAGAATCATGTGCTGGGAACCAGTTAATGTGACTCAGTTTGGATTTCATTTGAAGACATATTGATCTCTTCATCATTTACACACTTTCAGTCATGACACATGATCTTCATAAAATTGAGTCGCATCAGAATTAATGATCAGCTTTACACTAATCTGTAATTATTAGTTACTGGAACTCACTGATGTAATTATTAATTAACATTAACAATTAAAAATGAATGTGTCTGTTTAAGTTTTAGTCAATAAAATGAGTCCAGGGTGACGTCTTCACCCGACGACCTGCAGACTTCACTCAGGGCTGAAAAGTCGCGCATCTGTCTTTTTCATTTCCAGATATTATTATTATTATTATAATTATTGTTATTATATTAACTTAATAAGACACTCGAGTTCAACAGATATAAATGTCCCCCAGAGAACTGATGGAGGTTTTCAAAATAGCATGAATGATTCATTATTATGAAAAGAATTGACTAATAATTGTAGGTGTTCAGGATACTTAATCACTCACTCTGTGTGTAAAAGGAGAAAACACTTCCTGTCTGTTCTCTGTGTATTTAAACTCTTCTGTCCATCACTGACTATTAATTACTGATTATTGATTATTACCATGTGCATGAATGAAGTGGGAGGTTGTCCTCTTCTCTTCTCTGGAAAAAAGCAGCTGTTTTATTGAGCACTGACCTCCTCCTCTTCCTCTTCCTCATCCTCCACCAGGTCTGCAGGAAGAGGGAAGGAAAAAAGGAGGGAAGGAAGGAGGGAAGGAAGGAGGGAAGGAGGGAAGGGAGGAGGGAAGCAAGGAAGGAAAGAAGGAGGGAAGGAGGGAAGGAAGGAGGGAAGGAGAGAAGGAGAGAAGGAGGGAAGGAAGGAGGGAAGGAGAGAAGGAGGGAAGGAAGGAGGGAAGGGAGCAGGGAAGCAAGGAAGGAAAGAAGGAAAGAAGGAAAGAAGGAAAGATTGGATTTTATGTGCAAAAAGACCCCCCAGTCCTTGTTGTGTTTGTTCCGTCAGTTTTCGACTCTGCTGCATGTTTTTCTTCATGTTCTTAACTTATTCTGTCATTTTCAAATAAAACAAGGAAACACTGATTATTGATTTGTTATTAATTGCTGATTAATAATTGAGTTTATATTTAATGACGTCATTAGTGATTAATCAATTATTAACATGAAGAAGAATTCTCTTGTCTCATTTCGTTTTATTATCATTTGTATTTTTCTTTGTCAGCAATGAACTCAGTCTCAGATATTTGATCCAGATTATTAATAATAATCATTAATAATAATAATAATAATAATAATAATAATAAATATAAGTTCTTTTCAGAACATTATCAGGAGACGACAGACCTGCAGAATGAACATCCGGGTTTTATTTAGAATCAATCTCAAATACTGGACGTGTATAAAACTGTTCAGGTTCAGGTCTTGACCTTCATGGTGGTTCAGGTCCTGCTCGGATCTGGACTCTTTAAAGGCTAAAATATCATCAAAGTGTTTCTGCTGCATGAGTTCTTCTTCGTGTCAGGATTAAATCACTTTAACAGGTTCAATATTATTATTATTAGTAGTATTATTGTTATTAATGTTATAATTATTAGTATTATTATCATAAATTATCAAACTGCAGACAGTTGAAAGTTGAAATCTTGTTTGTCATTTTATTTCTTAAGAAACGGCGCATGAATCAGCTGTGTCCGTGTGAAAACCTCGTATCTGCAGTGTCGGTGACCGTCGGTCTGTGCTGGTTTTATGAGGTTTCTTCAGTCTCAGGTGGCTCTGGTGGATCCAGATCAGCTCTGCAGCAGGTTCAGAAAATGATTTGAATCACGTGAATAAGTGTTCCCAGAGTGGAGATACGAGGTCTCTGTCAGTTAATCAAAAATACGAGTTTTATTTCTTATCAATAATTATTTAAAGATCTGTTTCATCGATCAGCTTCTTTTTTTAAAAAAATCAATCGATCAGCTTCTTATTTGGAGGAAGTTGTTTTCTGACTGTTCAAATGTTTATTAGTTTATCATGTTGTCTTCTTCTCTTATTATCTTTATGTCTTCTTCTTCTTCTCTTCTTGTCTGTATTTCTTCTTCTTCTCTTATTATCTGTATTTCTTCTTCTTGTCTCTTATTGTCTGTATTTCTTCTTCTTGTCACTTAATGTCTGTATTTCTTCTTTTTGTCTCTTCTTGTCTGTTTCTTCTTTTTGTCTTTTATTATCTTTATTTCTTCTTCTTGTCTCTTATTGTCTGTATTTCTTCTTCTTGTCTCTTATTGTCTGTATTTCTTCTTCTTGTCACTTATTGTCTGTATTTCTTCTTCTAGTCTCTTATTGTCTGTTTCTTCTTTTCTTTTATTATCTTTATTTCTTCTTCTTGTCTCTTATTGTCTGTATTTCTTCTTCTTGTCACTTAATGTCTGTATTTCTTCTTCTTGTCTCTTCTTGTCTGTTTCTTCTTTTTGTCTTTTATTATCTTTATTTCCTCTTCTTGTCTCTTATTGTCTGTATTTCTTCTTCTTGTCTCTTATTGTCTGTATTTCTTCTTCTTGTCACTTATTGTCTGTATTTCTTCTTCTAGTCTCTTATTGTCTGTTTCTTCTTTTCTTTTATTATCTTTATTTCTTCTTCTTGTCTCTTATTGTCTGTGTTTTTTCTTCTTGTCTTTTATTATCTTTATTTCTTCTTATTGTCTCTTATTGTCTGTATTTCTTCTTCTTGTCGTTTATTATCTTTATTTCTTCTTCTTGTCTCTTATTGTCTTTATGTCTTCTTCTTGTCTCTCCGTGTCTTCCTACATTAGTCGGACTTCTCGGGGCTCGGACTCGGGTTCGGCCGGCAGCCCTCGGCTCTCTCCCCTCCAACATGCTGGTGAACAAGCCGAACACGGTGAACCTCCTGCGGCCTCAAAGCGCCTCAAAGCGCCGCCGCTGTAGCCGGATTTCGTGTCTCTTTGTGGGCTGTAACCTCCGCCGCCGCTCCGTGAACCTGAACACATCCCGACAGATTTCACTTTGATCTGAAGCTTTTTCTCACATTTTGGCCGCAGAGCCGCGAAATGTCTCTAATGATCCTGTAATTATCCGCTAATTATCGCCGACATGATCCCGAAACGGCAACACGAAAACACGGAGCCGAGAGGAGCCGAGAGGAGCCGAGAGGAACCGCAGCAGGAATACATGGTTCTATTATAAAGATATTTTAACATAAAAATGATCAATGGTTTGTTCAGAAGGTACAACTATAACAGCATTTCTATCTTTTATTTCTTGTTTCAAAACATTGTTCGTATTTTCTTTCACGTATTTTTCTTTTAATAAAAACTGAAAGATGTTTAATTCACTTTTATCACCGATAATAATCATAATAAATATGCGCCCAGTTTTAGTCATTTTTTAGTTCCCAAAAAGACTCAAGTAATGTTAAAATGTAATATTCATGATAATATATATAATATGTAATTATATGTTCAGTTCGTTAACTTGTGACATATAAATTGAATTGTTTGACAGTTTGTTTTCATGAGATTATACTTTGTCTGATGAGAGTCGGTCAATTCATTTATAGATCATTCATTAAAGCAAATATTAAACACCATGCCCAGTAATTAGGACTAATTACACTATGTGACTTTATTGTCCTGTTTGCGAATAAAACATATTTTTTTTCTCTCTCCTGATAAAACTATAACCTGACTGATGATTGGAAGATGAGTCTTTATAATTTCAGTGTGATGCGTTCACTGACATTTGACAACAGTAAATCATGTGTAATATGTGTGATTTGATTTGTCTGGATCAGCTGCTTGTTGCCGTTTTACTGGCGATGACCTTCATGATTTAACCAAACACAGAGAGGCTTTTTTTTGTGGAGGGTCACATCTGGTCGTCACTAAGGAGAAAAAAAAATAGAGTTCAGTTTGTAGAAAAAAACTGCAGAAAAAAATTTCAGCTTCTTTCACATTTTAAATGTTGATGTAAAATTTAATTTCACATAAAAACTGAATGTTGTTTCACACACACACACACACACACACACACACACACACACACACACACACACACACACACACACCTTGTCACCTGTTAACAGCTGCAGTGAAAACCTTGTATCTCCAATTGAAGCTTAACTCTTCTGTCTGAACAGGGTCCTACAAACACACAGGTCATGAGTCCACGTCGCTCCTGTGGACCACATATTGTTCAACAAATAATTACTTGCGCAAACTTGATAATAATTTGTGTAAACAAGATAGAAATCTTGCGTGAACAAAATAACAACATGCGCAAACAAGATAATTACCTGCGAGAACAAGATAGAAATATTACGTGAACAAGATTATAATTAGTGCGAACAAAATAATAACTCCTTCAAATAAGATAACTTGAATCAACAAGATCTAAATCTTGTACAAACATGATAATAATTTGTTTGAACAAGATATGATCTTGCATGAAGAAGACGATAACTTGCACAAACGAGATAACTAGCGAGAACAAGATAATGTAGTAAAAAATATACACATAAAAGATGCTACAAGATGATGGACTCTGGAAACAGGAGGTGCATGTTGGTGTTAGACAGCTCAGAGCAGGAGTCCTCTCGACTCAAAACAAATGAGTCTGAATGATTAGTCTTTGAGTCAGAGGGGTTGAAAATATCGGGGTTCCTGGTCCTAACATACCGGGGTTCATCAAAAAACATTCTGGTGCTTTTTAAAATCTAATGAGTTTCCTTTTATTTATCACACTTAAAGAACTGTTTGTTTTATTTTCTTAATTAATAACAGTCTGTCTGTCTTACCATTAAAGCTTCAGTAGTTCTAATAATGATAATGATAATATAAACCTGAAGTAACATTGATGGAATAATACAATGAACATTATTGATCCGACAGATTATTAGATTATAAATAATCATAAAGATAAATTTAGAAATTCTCCAAAATGTTTTCAGCTTTGTGAAGAATATAATCTGTCAGAAACATAAAGAATCAGGAAAATATTGACGTCATAATTAATATTCAGATTAATAAACAGGAATATTATTAATGTTGCAGTCATTCTGAATCATCTAATAATCAGATAGTATACTTACATTATAATGATGCTTTTAATTACCTTTTTTCCTTTCATTTCTGATTATTGATGATGTGTTGATACCAGCTTTGATTTATTGATTATTGTTGTTGATTGTTTCTATTTGTGTTTTGAAGATGTCACTTTGGACTCTGAAACTGAAACCATCTCTTGTTTTGCATCTTAAATTTAAAATTCTTCAAATAAAATAAGAAACAAGCTCAAAACTAATTTCAGCAATATAATTAATTATATTATAATTATATTCACTCAAGTACTGTCAAAGTACAAATGTGCACTTTATTTGAGTATTTCCATTTTCTTTATATTTTTACTGCTGCTATCCAACTGTCTTTTTTAAAGCATCATTAATAATGCAATCACACTAAGAATGTATACTTTTACTTTTAGCTGATAATACTTACATTATTTTGACATTTTGGTATTAGTACTTTTACTTCAGTAAAGTATTTACAGATGAGCACAAATAATCTGCAGAATAATAATAATGCTAATTATTATTAATGCAGCTCCAACATGTGCATAAATATATTTATATATAAAATAGATATTTAATCTTTTATCTTTTTGGTCTCAATCATTAAAAATAAAATGAAGTATCTTTACTTCAGTCAGATAAACCTGGACTGTCTCTCTAACTGGTCTCTCTGCCACCCACTCTGCTGTAATACGAGCCATATGTTCTCGGCGGGGCGGAGCGGGGCCGCTCGGGGCCCTCCGGCGGTGGCGGTGGCGGCCCCGGGGCCCCCAGCATCATTTGAGTAAAGCCCTCAGCCCCTTTTCTCTACGCTTGCGCCTTATGGAGGAAAATGTCGTCCACAATGAGGCGGCTCTCGGCCCCTTTCTTCCCCTCGCCTTTCATTCCCCCCACTAGAAAGCCAGAACCAGGGGCCCCAGGGCCACTAAGGCCTTTTGATGGGGATTGGAATTAATTATCTCCAATAACACAATTGTGCTCGACCAACGAAAAGAGCAAATAAATCCCCTCCAGAATCAGAGAGAGAGGAGAAGAAGAAAATAGGAGGAGAGAGGACGATCAAAGGGGAGAGAGAGGGCGAGAGAGGGAGAGGGAGAGAAAGAGAGAGACATGGAGAGAGGGAGAGGGAGAGAATGGGGGGGGAGGGAGAGAGACAGGGAGAGAGAGATAGAGAGGGGGAGAGAGAGACAGGAGGCAGAGGGAGAGAGAGAGAGAGAGGGAGAGAGAGAGAGACAGGGAGGGAGAGGGAGAGAGAGGGAGAGAGAGAGAGAATGAGGGGGAGAGAGGAGAGAGACATGGAGAGAGAGAGATAGGGAGAGAGAGAGAGAGGGAGAGAGAGACAGGAAGAGAGGGAGAGAGAGACAGGGAGAGAGAGAGAGGGAGAGAGAGGGAGAGAGAGACAGGGAGAGAGAGGGAGAGGGAGAGAGAGGGGGAGAGAGAGACAGGGAGAGAGAGAGAGGGAGAGAGAGGGTGAGAGAGACGGGGAGAGAGAGACAGGGAGAGAGAGAGAGGGAAAGAGAGACAAGGAGAGAGAGGGAGAGAGAGGGAGAGATGGAGAGAGAGAGACAGGGAGAGAGAGGGAGAGAGAGAGACAGGGAGAGAGAGGGAGAGAGAGACAGGGAGAGAGAGGGAGAGATGGAGAGAGAGAGACAGGGAGAGAGAGGGAGAGAGAGGGAGAGAGAGAGACATGGAGGGAGAGAGAGAGAGGGAGGGAGGGAGGGAGGGAGAGAGAGACAGGGAGAGAGAGAGGGAGAGAGAGAAAGAGGGAGAGGAAGAGAGAGTTGTTGGTGGCTGTTGGTGACTATTAGAGACAGAATTGATCACCTCCTGTCTTCAGGTGGTATCTTACCTTCAAACACAGGAATCTCAGAAACAGCTGTAAAACCTGATGTATGTTTAGATTGCTTTCCTCCCATTGACCTTAGACCCCATCCCAACCTGGCTGCTTAAAGAGGTTTTACCTTTAGTCAGCACTTCTTTACTAGACATGATCAATCTGTCTTTATTAACAGGCTATGTACCACAGTCCTTTAAAGGTTTCAGCCAACTATAGACCTATATCTAACCTTCCCTTTCCCTCCAAGATTCTTGAGAAAGCAGTCGCCAACCAGCTGTGTGACTTTCTACATGACAATAAGTTGCCTGAGGACTTTCAGTCAGGTTTCAGAGCTCATCATAGCACAGAGACGGCACTGGTGAAAGTTACAAATGACCTTCTGACTGCATCAGACAAAGGACTTGTCTCTATACTTGTTTTGTTAGATCTTAGTGCTGCATTCGACACCATTGACCATCATATCCTATAACAGAGACTGGAACATTTAATTGGCATCAAAGGAACCGCACTAAGCTCGTTTAAGTCGTATTTATCAGATCGATCTCAGTTTGTACATGTTAACGATGAAACCTCCATGTACGCCAAAGTCAGTCATGGAGTTCCACAAGGTTCTGTGCTTGGACCAATACTATTCACCTTATATATGCTTCCTTTAGGGGATATCATTAGAAAACACTCCACACATTTTCATTGCTATGCGGATGATACCCAGCTATATTTATCGATCAAGCCAGAAGAACCTCACCAGTTAGCTAAGCTCCAAGCATGCCTTAAGGACATAAAGACCTGGATGACCTGCAATCATCTGATGTTGAACTCGGACAGAAGTTATTGTTCTTGGCCCTGAACACCTCAGAAACACAGTATCTAAGGATATTGTTACTCCAGCTGGCATTGCCCTGGCCTCCAGCACACCTGTGAGGAATCT